>NC_141032.1:17330000-17522500 GCF_052040795.2 Danio rerio
ATCCTGGGGCTAAATAACAATTAAAAACTAAACTTAGGGGATACGTCAGCCTGGTCTGGGGAGCAGGATACAGCTGGGACACAGAAATTGAGACTAATGATCAAAACGTAGATATTGGTGAGATATGATGTGTTGTCAACCCTAAGGGAAGAAGACAGTATGTATAAGAACTGCATGAAAAGGACTGCTCAGTGGGACATTTGATCAGATCACCCCTGTTGTTGCAAACTGCGCTTGTGACAATAAACGCTTCAACCTGAGTAACTCAGAACGACTTCAGACTTCTTTTGTAGACTTTGGTTGTTTCCTGAATAATATCTAAAGAACCAGAACAGATTTCCACAACAATACTAGCTGCCTGCCTCTGACCCATGCCTGCATATTCATCCTGTGTTTACCAGCAGCCAGCCCAACGACTACATACTACTGTGTTTGATGTAAGTTTGCGCACGCACAACACTTGTGTGCTATTGTTTATTAAACTGTGTTTAATAAAAAATACTGCAAATGGATCCCTCTGTGTCAGCCACTTCGTTACAGAAGACTTCGCCAGACATGGATCCCGCAGCCCTGCAGGTCCTTTCCAATGAACTCACAACCCAAGCTCAAGTACTAGCGACTCACCAACAACAGCTTGCTCATCTCACACAGCTAATGGAGGAACTTGTGAGTACCATGCGAAATTTGAAAGTTGCGACCCCAGCGCAACCCACCGCCAATTACTCGACACATCAACCTCCAGTAACCTTTGCTCCACATCATCCCAGTCCCCAGCTGGCTTTCCCTGACAAATTCTATGGTAACCCCTCTAAATGTAAAGGTTTTTTGCTTCAGTGCAAGCTGTTTGTCGCACAACAACCCCAGATGTTTACTGATGAGAACAGCAAGATTGCTTTTGTTTGCTCGTTACTATCTGGAAAAGCCCTGGAGTGGGCTAGAGCAGTCTGGCCAGACAACAACCCCAGTCTCCCAACATTCAACGAGTTTCATCACCATTTTGTGTTGTCTTTGATCATCCTGAGGGAGGTCGAAATGCAGGCGAAGAATTACTATCTATCCAGCAAAATTATCAACCAGCTGCGGAGTTTGCCCTCCAGCCTTGAACCTTGAGTTACAGACCGAGTTAGCATGGAGAGATGACAGAAAATCTCTCGACCAACTCATTGAGCTTTCTATCAGACTGGATAACCTGCTTCGCACACGTAAACACTCACCTGTCCCTCTCTCCTGTCCCAGTCAGGAATCCGCTCCAGTTTCCTCCAGTTAAAGTGAACCCATGCAACTGAGTCAAGCCCATTTGTCCCCGGAAGAACGTGAAAGACGAATTAAAAGTAATCTCTGCCTGTATTGCGGTCTTGGTGGTCATACGAAACTTAAATGTCTAAATAAGCCTCCTTCCAGACCAGACTCGGTGAGTACAACCTCAATTCTTGCCATTAATAAAAGCGCTTTAGTTGTCCCCATCGTGATATGTTACCAAAATGCCAGTATTAACACTGTTGCATTGGTTAACTCAGGAGCCGCTGACAACTTCATGGATGAGGCTTTTGCTCACCATAACAACATCCCACTAACTTCCTGTGATTCTCCCCAGTCACTGCAGTAGATGGACGCCCCCTAGGGGATGGAAAGATCAATTACCGCACAATTCCTCTAATATTATAAACCGGCTCTCTACATAAGGAAGAATTGGACCTGTTAATCACCAAATCCCCACAACATCCTGTGATACTTGGTTTATCTTGGCTACAGGCACATAACCCATCCATTTCATGGCAAACCGGTGAGATCACAAAATGGAGTAATTCCTGTCTTGAAAATTGTCTATGTTCTATTGTCCCTGTCCAGCTCAATAATATGGTCACCTGCCCTGATACCTCTGAGATCTCAATGATTCCCGATGAATACAAGGACTTGGCTGAAGCTTTCAGTAAGAAGAAAGCGACAACACTCCCACCTCACCGTGAGTACGATTGTGCAATAGAATTATTACCTGGTACAACACCCCCTTGTGGGAGAATCTTCCCTTTGTCCCAAATAGAAACAGAGACCATGAATGCGTACATCAAGGAGGAGCTGGAAAAGGGGTTTATTCGGCCATCTAAATCACCTGCATCAGCCGGTTTCTTCTTCGTTGATAAGAAAGATGGTTCCCTCCGCCCATGCATTGACTACAGAGGTTTAAACGAAATCACGGTGAAGTACAGGTATCCTTTACCTCTAGTCCCTGCTGCCCTGGAACAATTACGCTCAGCCAAATACTTTACCAAGCTTGATCTTTGCAGTGCTTATAACTTCATCTGCATCAGGCGGGGAGACGAGTGGAAGACCGGGTTGTCAACGACCACCGGACACTATGAATACTGGGTTATGCCCTTCGGCCTGGCAAACAGTCCTTCCGTATTCCAAGCATTCATTAACGAAGTATTCCGAGATATGTTGAACCAGTGGGTCATTGTATATATTGATGACATCTTAGTCTACTCTGAGACGCTGGAAGACCACCCCAGTCACGTTCGAGCTGTTCTCCAGAGACTGATAAAAACCAGCTATATGGCAAGCTGTCCAAGTGCGAGTTTCACCAGACGTGCACATTCTTTCTAGGATACATAATCAGCGCAGACAGAGTTGCAAAGGACGAAAGCAAGGTAAATGCTGTGTTGGATTGGCCAAGACCTAAAAGTGTAAAGGAAATGCAGCAATTTCTGGGGTTTGCAAACTTTTATAGGAGATTCATTCAACTTTAGTTACGTAGCTGCACCACTCACTTCCCTGGTAAAATCTAACACTCCCAGACTCAAGTGGAATCCAGATGCTGAAAGAGCTTTCAATCTCCTGAAGACTCGATTTTCCTCGGCACCCATCCTCTGCCATCCTGATCCCAAGCTCCCTTTCACCCTGGAAATTGATGCCTCCAATACAGGCATGGGCGCTGTATTATCCCAGAAACAAGCATTAACCAACAAACTCCACCCTTGTGCTTTCTTTTCCTGAAAGTTGAACGCAGCCGAAAGAAACTATGATGTGGGAAACTGGGAACTTTTGGCTATGAAATCTGCTATGGAAGAATGGAGGCACTGGCTAGAAGGAGCTCTACATCCATTCACATTAATCACAAATCACAAGAACCTCGAGTACATCCGCTCAGCAAAGAGACTCAATCCCCAACAGGCTAGATGGGGCGTTATTCTTCACTCGCTTCCCGTTCACCGTAACATACATTCAAGGACACAAGAACATCAAAGCTGATGCACTCTGCCGTCTGTACGAAGAGGATCCCAAAATTGATGATGAGCAACCCATCTTACCCAACTCTATTGTTCTGGCACCCATCTCTTGGGATATAGAGGTTGAAATCGCTCAATCCACAACTGAACACCCTCCTCCGTCCAACTGTCCAGCGGATAAGGTCTTCGTTCCATCATCACTCCGAGGCAAACTGATTGAAGTTCATACTAACCCCAGTTCCAGTCACCCAGGCATTGCAGGCACTCTTGATCTTATCCTCAACCGTTACTGGTGGCCCGACGTGAGAAAGGATGTCATTAACTTTGTAAAGAATTGTACCCCCTGTAATATGAACAAACATTCATGTCACAGTCCAGCCGGCCTTCTTGAACCTCTTGAGGTTCCCCGTCACCCTTGGTCACATATTGCCATTGACTTCATCACAGATCTTCCCCCTTCCATGGGTCACACCACCATACTCACCGTAATCGATCAATTCTCTAAAGCTTGCAGACTAATCCCCATACCTAAGCTTCCCACAGCATCAGAAACCGCTGAACCTCTATGTAACTAAGTGTTTCGATTCTATGGACTACCAGAAGATATTGTGTCTGACAGAGGTCCCCAATAAACCTCTAGAGTATGGTCTGCATTCTTTAAGAACTTGGACATCAATATCAGCCTAACTTCCGGATATCATCCCCAGTCTAATGGTCAAGTAGAGCAGCTTAACCAAGAAATAGGAAGATTCTTTAGAACGTACTGTCACCAACACCAAGCTAACTGGAGTCGTTTCCTGATGTGGGCTGAATACGCTCAAAATTCACTGAGAAAAGCAGCCACTGGCCTAACACCCTTCCAAATTATTTTAGGTTTTCAACCCCCCCTGTTCCCTTGGTCTGGCGAACCTTCGGAACTCCCAGCCCTCGACCACTGGTTCTAACAATGTGAAACTACTTTGAACTCAGCCCATACTCGCCTCTCTCATGCTGTTCGACATTTCAAGGAACAGGCCTACCGTCATCGCCGCCCCAGTCCCACTTACGCTCCCGGACAATGGGTCTGGCTATCCACCATGGACCTCCGTATTAAACTTCCCTGCAAAAAGCTCAGCCCTTGGTACGTTGGTCTATTCACTATTGACTGCCAGATTACTCCTGTATCCTATATATTGAACCTGCCTAACCATTATCGTATCTCTCCCACATTCCATGTCTCACTGCTTAAGCCAGCTGCTGGTCCAGCCAAGGTGGATAGGGAGGTGGTAGCCGAAGATCAGGGTCCCCCACCAATCATCATCGATGGAGAGGAGGCGTATCAGATCCGTGAGATCCTGTGGTCCAGACGCCGGGGGGGACATCTACAATACTTGATCGACTGGGAGGGATACGGCCCGGAGGAACAATCGTGGATCAACCGCAAGGACATCCTTGACCAAACTCTGCTAAGTGAGTTTCATCATCTACACCCGGAAATGCCGGCCCCTCGACCCTGGCGTCGTGGTGCCCCTCACTTCAGGAGCCGTTCATAGGAGGGGGGCTCTCACCGACTCGCTCCCAGTCATTCCCCTCGCTGGCCAGCAGAGGTCACCATCACCGGACTATTGACATTACGTCATCCACATACACTGATTGCAGTCACACCTGATCCACATCCCACAATCAATCACCACACACATATAAGCAGCTCTCACACACACCTCATTGTGAAGTCTTGTTCTGCCACGGCTAACACTACTGAGCGTTCTCATCCTTGCCTGCTTTCCTGTTGTGATCCTGCTTCTGATTCTGACCCAGTCTTGCCTGCCGCCTGCCTTGTTATCCAGCCTGTATATCGACTCTGATTCTAGCCGCCTGCCTTTGAGCTCTAGCCTGCTTACTGACTCTGATACTAGCCGCCTGCCTCTGACCCATGCCTGCATATTCATCCTCTGTTTACCAGCCGCCAGCCCAACGACTACATACTACTGTGTTTGATGTGAGTTTGCGCACGCACAATATCTGTGTGCTATTGTTTATCAAACTGTGTTTAATAAAAATACTGCAAATGGATCCCTCTGTGTCAGCCACTTCGTTACAATAACAGTAGTGTCAAAATACAACATAAAACTGGATAAAACAACAACAACAATATAATAATATAATAATGTAACAATATAATAGGATGCAATATTTAAACTCTACAGTGACTTTATTTTAGATTAGGTTGCAAAGATTTATTTTTCATTTTAAGTACAAATGCATTTGTGCATCTTTAAATTAAATAGGAATGAATAATGTCATTTTTCCTGTTTAGAATTTAACTGAGCCTTTATTTGTCATTTATAAGCGAATTATAAAGCAAAAATAGTCCTCACTTTAGATTAGGTCACAAAACTAGATGAAGTTGAGTTAATAAAACATTTATTATATACATAGTAACCATTAATTTATGCCTGAATAAGACATACAAACGTTGATTTCAATAGTTTATTAATCATTTACTAACTCATTCTGAATGATCATAAATCTCCCAACTACTCTTAAATACAAATGGTTTGTGAATAATTAGATACTTAATTTAGTAATAAAAAAATAAATCATTAACTAAGTATGAAAGTACAATTATTAAGCACATTATATAGGTGCTTATAAGTCAAGAATAGAGAATTTGTAGCTTCAGTTTTAAACTGCTTACTAACGCTTATTAATGTAGAGTTAATGCTTAACAGATTATGAAATCCCTTTTTGCTAATGCTAAATTATTTATAGTGTGTGGTTATTATAAAGTGCTACCGTTAAATATTTCCAAAAGTGAATGTATGCCTGTAAATACTGTTGCCAGGCAAATGTTCTGTTTCCCTTCCACATGACAAGATCTGAGTTTAAATATTTGGGTATTATTATCACACCAAACTTCAAAGGATTATATGAAAAGAACTTTACCCCTCTATTGAGTAAACTTAAATCTGATCTTTAAAAATGGAGAACCATCTACCTGTCCCTGGCAGGCAGGGTAAACTGTGTTAAAATGATAGTTCTTCCAAAACACTTACATGTGTATGTATTTCAATGTCTCCCTATCTTCTTATACAAAGCCTTTCTTAAAACATTAAGCAGGTCGCACACCAGAAGCGCCGCTCGGCGCCGCGACACGGCGCGTACATGACAGATTAAAGTATCGCACACCAGACGCGCACATTCGAATGATATTTAACATGAAACTAATCAGATGGCGCTCTGTGGCGCGGCTGAAAAATGAACTGCGTCCTGAGCCGTCGCCGGGCGCCGCCGACAGCCGCCGACTTGCGGCGCCGGTGTGTGTATCCTGATAGAAACCTATGATTAGAATTCTAAAATACGTGGCGCTGCGCGGCGCGCCGCCGAGCGTCGCTTCTGGTGTGCGACCTGCTTTAGACAAACTTATCTCTAGTTTTTTATGAGATGGAAAGACTTCTAAGGTCCGGAAAGAGTTCCTTGAGAAATATAAGGGCGATGGAGGTTTATCTCTCCCTAATGTTTTATTATATTATTGGGCAGCTAATTTTTTAAAAATAGTTTATTGGATGTGCTCACCAGGTGGCAACGATTGGTGCGAAACTGAATCCAGATCATGCACAGCAACCTCCTTACAAGCCCTGGCGATATCTACTTTACCCATTATAACCACACAACACACAAAATCCAATTGTCTGCTGCACTGTTAAAACATGGTCTCAGTTACGTCAGCATCTCAAATTAAGTCAATCCCTTATGCTTCAGAGCCCAATATGCAACAACCATGCATTCCTCCCCGCCATATTAGACCTTGGGTTTAAACGTTGGCAAGATAAAGGCATTGTGCAGTTTGGAAACCTTTGCACTGATGGTCTCTTTGCAAGTTTTAGTGATCTCTGCTCCAAAAATAAATCTGAATCATACGCCATTTTGTGAGTGCTCAAAGCCCATCATTTCCCAGTATTCCCTCAAAGTCCTCTGTTGATTCTCTGTTAGAAACACACTCTTATCTACAAGGTTTTATTTCCAGAACATATACAATTCTTATGTCTTTGAAAATTGTAAGTACAGAAAAGATTAAAATTAGGTGGGAAAAAGAACTGGGAGTAGCACTTTCAGAGGAATCTTGGAGCAATGCCCAAGTAGAGTGAACGGTAGCACCTCTTGAGATCGCCTAAGTTTAATACAATTAAATACAATTAAATTTAAAAATGATTAAAAAAAATGAACACTTGCATTAATAAAAAAATAATAAAGACCTGAATACGATGTCACACATGCAAAGCAGACTTGTCTCACATGTTTTGGATGTGCCCTGAGCTTACTCCTTACTGGTCAACTATATTCGATACATTGTCCAAAGTGTGTGAAGTACAGCTTAGGCCATGTGCAGAATTTGCTTTGTTTGGTATTCCACCTGACAAACTAAGTCTGACTCAAAGACAACAAAACATTATAGCCTTTGCATCTTTGCTGGCTCGCAGACAAATTTTATTGCACTGGAAATTTTTTTTATCCACCTAAAGCACCACACTGGCTTCAAGATCTGATACTATTTTTATACTTGGAAAAAATGTAATATTCAGTTAGAGGTTCTAGCAAATTCTCATATTTTTGGTAACCCTTACTATCATATTTCTCTGCTATAAGTGTACTTCCTGTGGAATAATGTGATTGTATTGTATGAAAGTGGAATTTTTTTTTCTAATCCTCTTGCATTTTCTTTCTCTGTCCAGAACCTCAAGCTTCTTCTATGTTAACCTACCATTGTAAGATAGCACAGCATTATACCTAATCGTGTCACCCATTACTGTTATTGCTCTATCTATGTATTTATTATTATTTTATTTATTTATTTATTTATTTTTCTATTTTTATTTTAAAAAATAAGCATTTTTTTCCTATTATTTTTGATTTTAAGTTACTTTTTTTTCTATCTTTCTTTAGGCAGTGTATTTAGGGTTTGTTGAAGTGGGTGTATATATATATTTGTTCTTGGCAAAAACATAAAGAGGGAAAAAATAAATGAGTTGTTAAAACTATTATGTTTAGACTTGTTGAAAAAATCCTTTCCGTTAAAAAAAATTGGGGAAAAAGTAAACAGGGTGTCTAATATTTCTTTAAAAATAATTAATTTTTTTGTTGCACATTTCATGTGTCTTTTTCTTTTTCCCGCCTTCTTGTGTTGTTTTATGGTATTCCACTCTAATGTGATCCGAACTCAATTTATGGTTCGTTGGTGCAGCGAGGTGTTTTACAGCCTAGGCCTGCTGGAGCGAAGATTCATGTTTCTGCTGCGATGTTCGAAAAGACTTGGTCTCTTTTGATTCAGTGCAAGTTAATGGGAAAAGCCCAGCAGGTTTGTTCCGCTTTGACAGCTATAAATTATGATAAACTAAAAAATTTGGTGCTGAAAGCAAATGAATTAGTCTCTAAGGTCTTTAAGCAAAAATTTTGTTTGGATTCTAAGAGTTTTAGTCAAACTTTTTTGGAATATGCTCAGGAGAAGCGAATGTTATTTGATAAATGCTCTTACTGCAGCAAAGTCACAGATTTTGATCAACTTTGTAAACTACTTTTCAATAAGGATTTAAAAAATTTGTTGCCGGACAAAATTGTTGTTTTTCTGAATAAGAAATTAAAATTGACCCTTGCTGAAGGCGTTTGCGTGGATGAGATTGTTTTGACGCACAAGAGCACTTTTAATTTACGTCATGAGTCACATTTTTCAGTACCCATAGAGAAAAATTTAAAAGCTTCTATATGGCCAAAGCAGATAACTTCACTTGATTTCAATGTGTCCTGGCTTGGGAAAGAAAAATCAGGTAAAGGCAGCTAAGTGTGTTGGCTTTGTTGGTAGGGAAAGCAAGCCTGTATGATCAATTTGTGTGTCAGGGAATGATTTCTCTGAGTGGATTGGCACAAGATTCAGTTTCCTGTGGCCATTCTTCGAGATATAGGGTCTGTACAGTCCTTTGTATCATTTGATTTGTTGCCCTTTTATGACAAAAGTTTTTGTGGATCTGATGTTCTTATTGAGGGGATTGATTTAGGGGTTTTGAAAGTGCCACTACATAAGGTCTATATTCACTCTGGTTTGGTAACAGGATTTGTGAAACTGGCTGTATGTCACCAGTTGCCCATAAAGATTGTTTCTGTTATCATTGTTAATGATTTAGCCGGGGGGGAAAGTTCTTCCATTTCCAGAGGTTCCATTTTGTGAAGCAGTTAATTGTAATAATTTAGCTTCAGAAATTTCACCTTTCCTTTCTGCTTGTGTAATCACTAAAGCGCAAGCTCGTAAATTTGGTGATATGATTGATCTTTCTAAAACTTTCATTGTCAGCTCGAATGCTGTGACATCTGAGACACAGGGTGGTGAGTTGCTGTCCATGGCCAGTGGTGCTGAATCACTCTCTGATGACCTGCTGCTGTCCACTAATAAAGTGCTGATTTCTGTTGAACAGAAAAATTACTCCTTTTTTGTCGCGTTGCCGAAATACCACTTTAACTGTGGGAGGAGATTAAAATAAGCCAATTGGTTATTTTTGGGACGATGATGAGTTGAAAAGAAGGTGAACTCCAACATTGTTTGATGGTATAGGCTGGGATGTTGTTTTTCAGTTGGTAGTGCCGAAGTGTTTACATAGACATGTCACTGGACATCTGGACATGACCAAAATGTACCATCATATATTACTAGGGATGCACCGATATGGATTTTTTGGTCGATACCGATAACGGATAATTCTTCAGACTTGGAGGCCGATAGCCGATATGTATAGTCCGATAATTATAAATATTTCAAAATGTTATATTTTTATACAGAAAACTTTATAAAGGTTGAAACTCCGCTCTTTTGAACTGAATAGTCTATACTCAAAGCAAAAATTATTTCAAAATTGCAAGGAGTTTATATAGACCTATATTCACGATTTCACACAAATCAGCATGCAAAAAATACATTATTTTATTTTCTTCATAGCAAATTAACATGCAAATTGACTGTTGCATAAAATTAAAAAGGTTAAATAGCAAAATGGGATTTAATTAACAAGCAAGCTAAATATATTTTAAATAAGATGAAAATTAAAGAGCTAAGGACTAAAACCAGCTCAAATTTTCTTGAATAAAACGGGTTACAGTAATGTACATGTGTACAAATATGTCATATCCGAAAAAGGTTTTTTAGAGGTGTTTTGACAGTTCAGAGCCACAGTACAAGTGAAAAGATAGATACAGAATGTATTATTTTAAAAATTGCGATATAAATTCATCCTATTTGGCGTTTTAGATTCTTTTGAACACATGTAGCATCTACACTTCTGTGTTTGTTCTTGCTGTCAATCAAAATGATCAATGAAAAGTTTATGATAAACTGCTGTGAGGGCACAGATTTGCCCTCGGATTTTGATACAAACCTGATCATTGAGCTCAGATGACTTGACAGATGACAAACACAGAACAGAATATAACAGAATATAAAAACAGAACGTGTGGCCCGTATGCTAGATTCAGTGATCGGTGCACCTAGGCTCCCCCCAGTTGATCTGTGAAGGCTCAAGATCTGTGTGTGTGAAAGCTGTCAGATCTATGTGTGTGAAGCAACGTGTTGATAATAACAAATAATTATATTAGATTAAAAACCTTTTGTAAAGTTTTTATTTAGCGCGTCATGTGTGCAGGTCAGTTTGGTGTGTATGTGTGTGTGTGTGTGAAGCGAAGAGGGAGAGACAGATAAGAGGAGCGATTTTTTCGGGTCCTCGTTCATTCACCGGCTGCAACTAAAAGAATTAACCCCGAAACTAATATTATTCGGCCCTGGAGTAATAAGTCAATCTCCTTGCTATCTCTAACACAACAAAGAGAGATTTCATATGTAATGTTTTTTCCTGAGGCGATTTGAAGCAAAATACACAATGGCACTCAATCAAACATATCTACAATGATAAGGATAATGGTTACTTACTGAGTTATTAACGCAACGAAACCTAAACAGAAAATTTTGCCTGCATCTCTTAAACCAGTGGTTCTCAAACTGTGGTACGCGTACCACTAGTGGTACGCGGGCTTCCTCCTAGTGGTACGCGGAGGAATCGCTGAATAATGAAAGAAACAATTAACACTTTTAATCCTTTAATGCGTAATATAACATTGATGTGATCAGCATTGGCTGTTTTGTGAAGCGTACGATCACAACGCTGTGCTTAGAGTGTTTATTTTAGTGCATTGTGTCATAAACTGCTGAAAATCAGTTTCCGAAGTTTAAAAATTGAATCTGAAGCGTGATTTGACTGACATGAAAAGTGGCCAATCACAGTCGACCTTGTCTAGTTGCGTGAAACGTAAGGGCGGGACAAAGGCTTTCTGTGTTGCAGAGACAAAAAAAACTACTTTAAAACAAATGTTTTGTTGGAATAATGCTTCTCGGATGTTTTCACTACAGAGATGTCTAGCAGAGTAATTAAACCGTGGACATATTTCCTGCCTATTTGATGATCTTCATACACGTTTCGCTCTCCAACAGCCAGTCGACTCGCCTCTGACCTGTCACTCCTCTAAATACATTCTGAATGGCGGCGCGGGAATGGAGGTATTGCGCAATTACTCATTTCTGCAAATGTGGCGAGTGCTTTATTTTAACACGAGAGCGCATTCATGTACGCAAATCACTAAAACAGATATGCGAGCTCTTAAATAGGCTTTTTTCAAATGAACTGCAAGTGATCTCATGATCGCCTGCGTGCTCAGATAGAATACAATCGCGATCTCTCCACTATTAAAGTAGACATTATTTATCTTTGCTCTTTAACTAAATTTAGTCAAAAGTATTCAAAGTTATCAAATATTTAGAAATACATTGATACATGATCGATGACAATGCTAATGGTCTTCTTATTTGGCTGTGTTGTGAAGTGAAACTTACTTTTAGCAAAGGTGGAACATTTTTTATTTCTTTACGGCAAAATAATTATGCTGGAAATGTTTCTGGGTGAGGTATTTGTGTGATTTATACATTTAGCTGTATTCTGATCTGTCTTAAAGCATTACAGGTCAAAGCAATCCATTGTTAGCCTACTTATTGTTTATTTATCACAATTTACAATAAGGCTCTTAAAGCACTGCTTTGATAAGTGTAGTGTTGTCATATTTCAAATACCTCAAGTAAAATGAAGTCATTTGTTTTATTTTTTACTGACAGTGTACTTGTATTTTTTTACGTTTCTATTTTAGATTAAAATCACGTGTAAAATAAAATCTACATGTGATGTACAGCTATTTAAGAAACAAATTTACCATATTGTAAAGAAAATAGTGTAAAATATGTAAATAAAAGGCTAAATTTAAATCTTTTTACCATATAATTTAATTTAACCTTTCAAAGCTTAAAAATATATATTTTTAAAAATGGGCAAAAAGTGTCTCTATGGCCTTAAAGATTATTTGGTAGTTTTACCAGTGCTATTGAAAAAAGATTAATTGTCATGAAAGGAAAAATTGACTATACTTCCTTTATTAGTGCAAATTCCTATACATCTTTGGGATGTAAGCAATCAAACCATTAAATTAGGTTTACACTTAAAAAAAAGTGATTTCATAATGAAAATCAGATTTTTTTTTTTTTTCAAAAGTAACAAACTAGTACTTTTTAAAAGAGTAATTTGTACTTTTACCTAATATTAGTATTATTTACTAAAATTTTTGTTATTTTAGCAGTGTAATAGTATTTTTACTTGAGTACAAAAAAGATTTCACAAGCACTTAGTGCAGGTTTATTATATTATTAATATATGATTAATAAATATTATTATGAATGGTTTTTATTTGTATCTATTCCTATGCAATGTTTTATGGGTTGCTGAGAACACATTTCAGGTCTTCAATACATAGCATGTCAGTCTTGGAAAAAAAATAGGTGCTGGAATTGATTTTCATTAGGCTGTGCCTGTATGAACCCTGTCATGTACATTTAACATTTATTTCAAGATTTGTCTGAAAGTGTATGAATATGACATATAGCCTATATTTATAAGGTCCAAGCAGCATTTCCAGCTTTTGATGAATAGGCTACTATGATGAATAGGCTACTATACTTTAGATTTAAGTACAGCAGTTTTCTTTTTACTTTTTAAGAACAGCGCCATTTTTTTATGAACTTTTAAAAGCACATTTTAACAAAAACTTTTTTTTTTTTATCTGCAAGCACAGTTAATGTTCAGACTATTTCAAATGTTTAAAGTGACTGATAATAATACATATTCTTACTAATAGGAAGTAATCTGCATCGTTTTAAAACTGTGCACACCTGTAGCTGCTTAATTAGGCTTACGACGCTATTTTTTAATACTGGTTAAAAAAATAGCGTCGTAAGGTGGTACTTGGAGAGACGATTTTTTTCTAAGGTGGTACTTGGTGAAAAAAGTTTGAGAACCACTGTCTTAAACCAATTCTAGTCGTCGACGACCCTTCTCACTAGTGATTTTAGATTGTGTTGGACCCCTACCACGCACAAAATTTGGCCATGTTTATTTATTCACGCTTATGTGCACAACTTCTCGCTACTCAGAGGCTATACCATTGCTCTCACTGAAAGCAAAATCTGTTTTAAAAGCACTAATCACATTCATTTCAACATTTGGTTTCCCAAAAGTGATCCAGACTGATCGGGGCATGAATTTTATGTCCCAAGTGTTCCAACAACTGCTTTCTCAACTGAACATCAAACACGTTAAATTGAGTGCCTATCATCCAGAATCTCAGGGTGCATTAGAAAGGTTCCATCAAACCTTAAAGAGCCAATATTATACATAAAATAGGGTCATATCTTGGTTGTAAGGGTCTCCAACAACAGTCTAATATGAATGCAAGGTCAAAAAACACTTTCATGGTCTTATAATCTGCATTTATTTTTACCTAATTATCCCAGCGACTCCCGTATGAATTGTCCAGTAATTCATTTGTTCCCAAACCCCTCCTTAGCGCGAAGCTAATCTGCGCTGATTGGACCGATGACAGTCTGTTGCGATTTGTCGACTGCCTTCAGTGAGAGAGTGAAATGCCCAACAGCTAATCAGCAATATAAAAGTAATCACAGTTCATACACGCTCGATAGTGTAAGGCGTAGATTTTAGCTGCCAGTGGGTCAATGTAAATACAGACGATGGAGTTGAAAATACCGACGACTAACTATTTTATTGAGCAAAAACTCCAAAAACTGTTGAGGAGATCTTCTAGCTTGTCTCACTCTGCTTTTTTCACAGACACACACACACATATTGCTCTCGTCCTTGCGCGCGCGCACACACACACACACCTCCGGATGACAACGCGTGCATGCGCACACACACACAAACACACACACATACCTCC
This sequence comes from Danio rerio, assembly GCF_052040795.2. Taxonomy (NCBI): domain Eukaryota; kingdom Metazoa; phylum Chordata; class Actinopteri; order Cypriniformes; family Danionidae; genus Danio; species Danio rerio. The sequence goes on from NC_141032.1 coordinate 17,344,574, forward strand.
GGACGACAGCGCGCACACACGCACGCACACACACTACCCTCCTCCACGGAGCTCCGTAAACAAAGCAGCAGGCATCGCGTTTTTAACGTGACTTTGCACGCGATATTGGAATATAGCGAGTTAACCTGATACAGTACACGCGGTTACAAGTAACAAATCACAATTAAATACATTTGCAAGCTAGAGTAAACAAGGCAACAACTTTAATCGCACATAATTACACTTGAAAAATGGAGGAAGAAACCCATCCTGACGTCCATCAGTAAGTTACTCTTTACTGATCCTTCCTTTAACAAACGCCGATGAAGTATTCTTTGTAACATGTAGTTTCTAGAAGTTTCCAGTAGTTTCCAACTGCTTGGTTATAATGCTGAGGTTTCATCTTTGGGTAGAGACTCGATAATATCCATCTGCAGTGTGACTTCAATCAACCGGCATGTTTGTGTGTGTGTGTTTGTGGGTGTGTGTGTGTGTCTGGGTTTCTGTGTCAGATTGTGCTGAGTCCAGCAAAGACTTGGATAGGGGTTGCCCTTAATTTTATAAGCTATCCGTGAGTCTGTTCAGAAGTCACTGAGTTTCAGCCCAGCCAAATTATGTTTGTAATTTTATGTATTTGGACATACAATCAGAGGGCCCCTAAAATTGTTGCATGATTCGTAGGTATCAGAGCAAATACAAGAATGCTATCTTCTTAATTATGTATGTGCTTTTTTAGAGCGTTTGCACAATGCATGTAACATAGCTCAGATTAGTTTGGGGAATACGCAGACAAAATGAAAGCGCTCTATGATAAAAATGCTGTTTCTTGTTTGTTTCAGCAGTAGACAAACTTTTGGTCTTGTTGCCAGTTCAAGGTGCTGCATTACAAGCGAAATTTTCAGGACTTTATGTCCTTGATAAAAACAATTACGAATTATGCTGTGCGAACAACAGACAGACACAAAAAAATGTTGTGTGTGTCACATTAATATGTTAAAGCTTTATGCCAGTCGCGAAGATGATTCAAAGTCAAAAAGCTCTGTGATTGCTCCTGTAGCTGTGGTGGTCACTTCTGACAATGGCTCGGATGAAGACGGTCTTAGTATGCAGAAGCCCCTAATTTTGTGTGGCAAACTCACAAAATTAATTCTCAAGCTCTGAGTATTTTAAAGCCACAATTGTTGCACTTGTCTGTCAGTCAGCAAAACATTGAAAAAAAAGCACAACATTGATGTAAGCGACTGCCTGCCTATCAAACAGGGTGCTAATCGAGTGTATCCAGCAAAACAGAAGGTAATGGAAGAGGAGGTGAAATACCTCATTTCAATTGGTCTTGCAGTCCCGAGCTCAAGCGCATGGAGCTCACAGTGTATACTTGTTCCTAAGTCTGATGGCATTGAAGTTTTGCACGGATTACCAAAAAGTGAATGCTGTGACAAAACCAGACTCCTTTCCCCTACCATTGATGTAAGATTGTATTGACAAAGGAGGCTCTGCATGCTTTGTAGCAGAATTAGATCTGTTAAAAGGATACTGGAAAGTGCCCTTGACAGAGTGTGCTGCCGAAATTTTAGCTTTGTGATGCCAGATGATTTTTTTAATTACACGGTGATGGTTTTCTAGCTACAGAACGCTCCTGCCACCTTTCAGCGCTTGATGAATATAGTGCTCAGTGGAGTGTCTAACTGTTAAGCGTACGTCAATGAAATTGTAGTTTATTCCGTCATATGGGATGAAGATCTGTTAATGGGACACATGGGATGAATATCTGATTGTGTATGTATGTTTCCCAGAAATGGGTTGCAGCTGAAAGGGCATCCACTGCATAAAAAACAAATGCTGGATAAGTTAGCGGTTCATTCTGCTGTGGCGACCCCTGATTAAAACAGGGACTAAGCTGATAAGAAAATTAATGACTAAATGAATGAATGAATGAATGAATGAATAAATGAATGACGTGCATGTCTCCGAACCCAGTACCGGAGTTAGCTGTAGAATACTACAGCGAGCGTAGTAATGTATTTCTATAACTTCCATTATTTGATTATCAACCAGATTTGTAGGAAAGTTTCATCGGTTTTTATATTATTGTCTGACATTTGTTACACTGTTGACCAATGCCTTATAGCCTATATATTGTTGAATATAATATGATAATGAAAAATGTCTGATTTTACCAGTGAATAAAATTGTCTAATAATGTTGTCAATGACAGACCTACACATAATATTATTATTGATGTTTTACCATGTTTGTTTTTACCATAACTTTATTTTACATCTACAGAATCATGAGAAAATTGTGATCTTTATTTTAAACAAAAAAAATTGCGATTCTCATTTTAGCCAGAATCATGCAGCTGTACTATATAGTCATGCTAAAATTTGTTTATAGAGCAAGTAGTTTGACTGTTAGTTTTCTGGCATTTATTATTCCTAGTCATTTCTCAAATAGGCAACTGAATCGGAAGTTATCACAAAACAATTACAAAAAGGGGTGCACTTCCACATTGAGGAATAAGGTCAATAGAATACCTTGTAGGGACTTTGCTTGACTCTACCACAAACAAGCACCATCTCACAGGCAATGCCTCATTTGAACCATAGATATGAAGGTAATTCAGTTGCGAAACTCGAGAGCTTGCAAATGTAAATGTGAGCACTTGTGATAATAATATTTGTATGTGTAGGTTGAAATGTACACTTACAGCTCTGATGTGAACAGCTGAATCCCTCGATTTGCACACACACACAACAATCCACACACTTGTGTTTTAAATTGGAAGTTGCAGATTAATAGTTGTGTATTTGTAAAATGTCATTCACAAATACAAAGTGACAGACACACGTGTGCAAGGCAAATTTGATTGCATCTTTGCTCTACAACCACAGGTCGGCACTCACAACCTCTCAGTTTCGTCAGTACAACTACAAATCTCCCGCGCTCTGACTTTTGCAACACATCTCCCGCGATCTCTGTAGAAGAACCCATCTGTGCACTCGCAGATGAAGAGGCGTGAGCAGCGCGGGGCGGGGGAGGGGCGGGGCAGGTGTAAAGCTGTTTGATTGGCTGATGCCTGATCAATGAACAATGCCAGCAGCCAACAGGACTGAGGTGCAAAATAATAATTTCCCACGATTATTTCATTAGTTAGGGTTTATTTAAACTCTTTTCTGAAGAGTTCTTGTTAAAAATCATAAATTCTGTGGAAATGTACATACCAGTAAAAGAGCAGCAAAGCCAGTTTATTGGCTAGAGCCAGCCAATGAGATGGGGCGTTTCTGTTTGTCAGCACACAGGGCAGCTCACGTTGTTGGAGGCCTCGAGCAATCAGAGGGTAAGTTATGATTTTTAATAATTATCTATATGTTCAATACTGTTAGCTAAGCTGAGGACTGTGCTGGGTGCTTCTCTTGTTTGTTTCTTATATAAGAAAACAGTTATGAGTTATGTAGGAGCTGCTTTCTATCATGTTATATCGTTCTAAAGATACGATTCAACCCACATGAAATAAGTTGTAATAGTATTTATAGTAGATAATATTACGTTTTTGAACCATACTAACTATAATAAACTGTATTATACTGTATATATTGCAGTATCTACAACTTTGTTAATGAATGCAACAGCACACTGTAGTATTAACTAGCATGAACTTTAATGAATTGAAGTATACTTTATATGTAAAACCTAATACATTTTAAAGCAGTTTCATTTCTTTCTGATTTATACATCTACATGCATTACATCTGATTTAGGTCCAGAACTTGCATCCTTCAACATGATATGTGTGTTCAAAGGAAGAGCAACTTGGTGAGGGAGACAGTGTCCATCGCTCGGCTGAGGGTCCACTTTGAGCATCTCATCTGCAGGGTTAAGCAACATAAGCTGAACAGTCATCATCTCTCTCTATTACAGCGAGCATCAACCAGCCTCCAACAACGTGAGCTGCCCTGTGTGCTGACAAAAAGAAACGCCCCATCTCATTGGCTGGCTCTAGCCAATAAACTGGCTTTGCTGCTCTTTTACTGGTATGTACATTTCCACAGAATTTATGATTTTTAACAAGAATCTCTTCAGAAAAGAGTTTAAATAAACCCTAACTAATGAAATAATCGTGGGAAATTATTATTTTGCACCTCAGTCCTGTTGGCTGCTGGCATTGTTCATTGGTCAGGCATCAGCCAATCAAACAGCTTTACACCAGCCCCGCCCCTCCCCCGCCCCGCGCTGCTCACGCCTCTGCATCTGCGAGTGCACAGATGGGTTCTTCTACAGAGATCGCGGGAGATGTGTTGCAAAAGTCAGAGCGCGGGAGATTTGTAGTTGTACTGTAGAAACTGAGAGGTTGTGAGTGCCGACCAGTGGTTGTAGAGCAAAGATGCAATCAAATTTGCCTTGCACACGTGTGTCTGTCACTTTGTATTTGTGAAGGACATTTTACAAATACACAACTATTAATCTGCAACTTCCAATTTAAAACACAAGTGTGTGGATTGTTGTGTGTGTGTGCAAATCGAGGGATTCAGCTGTTCACATCAGAGCTGTAAGTGTACATTTCAACCTACACATACAAATATTATTATCACAAGTGCTCACATTTACATTTGCAAGCTCTCGAGTTTCGCAACTGAATTACCTTCATACATAGACGTCGTCTTCAGATTCATCCACGATAAATGTTAAAATCAATGTCAAATTCTATTAGTTAAATGATTGTTTTGTGTATATTTCTGTACAGTGCATGTCATTTAACAGAATTAACCAAGGTAGTTTTACTTGTAGGTTTATATGACTTGTTATTTGTAAACAGATAGTTTAAGCACCATTTTTAAACAAGAAATTAACAGACAGCGCTTGTAAGTTAGTGCTTGTAAGGTAACGTTATCAGAGACAGTGAGTTTTTAGCGTAATTCCTCTCTATTGCAGCACAACGTTGAAGGGAAGGTGAAGTACTTCACGTGACCACAAGGAATAAATTGTAGGTAAGCTGGTCATCACATAGTCATTAAGAAAAAAAAAAGATAACTTCTATTAGCTTTAATTGACTTCGTATAAACTGCATTCTCTATTTCAGCAAAACATTGAAGTGACCATGTGGGATACAGGTAAGCTGGCCTTCATGCAGTCATTATGACCATCATTATCAACCAATAAAATGTTATTGTCATAGATTATGGCAAATACAGCGGTCAAACCACACTGCATTATTATTTATCATTTAAATATTTAGAGAGTCATTTAAAATAAAATCAGATTTTCGTATTGGCAGTTATGTTTATCACAGAACTAATTGCTTGACAATTTGTTTATTTTCAAACAATAACGTTTTAAGATGTTAATCTGGCTGGATAAATTGATTGAAAATGCTGTATTTATTGACCATTAACAACTCCACCACCCCGCCTCCCCCATACCTGCACTCAGTGAAGATGATGTGTGCCAGGTCTTCTGGAAACAGAAAAGAAAAAAGCACCAGTGATGAGTTTGCTTACAGACAGGCGGTTAAGGAGTTGGCTGTCTGGTGCAGTCACAACAACCTGGAGCTCAACGCGCTCAAAACAGTGGAGATGATAGTGGACTTCAGGAGAAACCTCCCTGCTCTCCCCCCTCTGAGCATCATGGACAGCATTGTGGCAGCAGTGGAGTCATTTAGGTTCCTGGGCACCACCATCTCTCAGGACCTGAAGTGGGACACTCACATTGACTCCATTGTCAAAAAAGCTCAACAGAGGCTGTACTTTCTTCATAAGCTGAGGAAGTTCAACCTCCACCAAGGAGCTGCTCAAACAGTTCTACACCTCCATCGTCGAATCAATCCTCTGCACATCAATAACTCTGTTTTAGCTCAGCAACCAAATACCACCTCCAAACACTACGTCAAATAGTTCAGACTGCTAAGCGAATCATTGGTACAACCCTCCCTACTCCCCAAGAACTGCACTTATCCAGAGCGAGCAAAAGGGCTGCCAAAATCACTCTGGACTGCTCACTCCAAGCACACTGCCTTTTTGAACTTTTACCTTCTGGTCGACGCTACAGAGCACTGCGCACCAGAACAGCCCGACACAGAAACAGTTTCTTCCCTCATGCAATCCATCTCATGAACACTTGAAAATAATAAATGTGGAACCAACATCACTACTTGCTATATACTTTTTATACACATATACCCTTATTTAACAACACACTTTACATGCCAATTTGCACATAACAGCTGCACATATAACGTATATAGTAATATAGCTCTACATACACTTGTCAATCTGTAAATTTGCATTCAGTACTTACTTTTATTTTTTAAATATATCATCTATTTTTTGTCCAGTCTCTGTAATAAACTTGAAAACAAATTCCTTATATGTGCGAACATATCTGGCAATAAAGCTCTTTGTGATTCTGATACAATGAGGCAAAATTTGTTAACTTTATTTATTAAACTCATGATGAAACAAGTCTTAACTGATTTATTAAATGAAACTGATAATAGAACAGATTAAATGCCCATTTTTCAGCCAACGATAAACTTACGGTGAAAGGTTAATCTGACTATTTACGGATTTATGAAGAAATCAGATCTTAAACATGGCAATTTTGTAATGGAAAGACAGTTAACCTGAAGTTCTTAGGCTGACTGACTGAAAATTCAAAGTCTTTGTGCATATACCCCATTCAGTTGTGTGTTTAAACCAACATTAACATGGTACATGTCAATTGTCTATTTCTTACTGGCAATTTTTGTCAGGGATTTTGGTTAATTTTTCATGTAATGTTTTTTATTCACCACTAGATGTCAATTTCAGACGCCATTTCAACTTTTCTTTTTTTTTTTTGGTTACCTGTAATCACCGAGATCAGTTTCACATGTTCCTTGTTTAGTTGTTTGTATAAAAGTAACCCTTTTTTCCTCTGTTCTTTGCTCTGTTATTGTTGACCCATGCCTGTCACCTACAGTGAGTTTTTCCTTCTTGTTATTTAAGCTAGTCTCTTGTATCTAATAGTCCTTGGAGCTTTTTTAGATTTTTTCTGTTCAGAAGTTTTTGCCTGTCTAAGTTGATGTACCTTTTGAAACCTGAAGTTCCTGTTTTTGTTTACTTGAATTTTTTGAAACCTGAAGTTTCCTGTATTTGTTAACTGTTTTTCATCTTCCATTTTGAAGATTGTTTTTTGTTGCTAATAAAACTCCTCAAGGAATCTGATAGTGTCTCATTGCTGGGTTCTTCAACTACCAGTGGCTCAGTGGTAAGGAGTCCACACTCACATGCCAGAGACCTGGGTTCGATCCCCGAGCCTGACAGAATAACCGAGCCAAACATGACCCCAGAGACTCCAGGTTCCCAGCAGCTTCTAGCCACTGTGGCTCAGCATTAGTCCACAATTCAACGCCATGAGAATGCCTTTGCCCTACAAGAAACTTTAATGGTTCAACATTGTCAGTTACTTGCAGATCTTATGGCTTCTGTTCGTCAACTCTTTGACAAGGTCCATGTTGATTCAAGCCCAGCTCCTGCTGCTGCTTCGATACCTCTGCCAGAGTCCCGAGTAATCTCCCCTATGATGGAACCTCGCCTACCACCACCACAACGTTTCTCAGGTGACCCCAGTGCTTGTGATGGCTTTCTAACACAGTGTTCTCTAACTTTTAAACTGCAGCCTTCATCTTTCTCCTCAGACCGTGCCCGTATTGCATATGTCATCACCTTGTTATCTGGTTAGGCCCTCTCCTGGGCCACTGCGGTCTGGAAGGCGAAGGCACCCTTCTGTTCAAGTTACAAGGCGTTTGAACAAGAATTCAAACGGGTGTTCGATCACCCCATCAGTGGTCGGCAAGCCTCAAAAAGACTCCTAACGCTACGACAAGATACTGGCAGTGTGGCAGAATATGCCATAAAATTTAGAACAATGGCAGCTGGAAGTGGTTGGAACAATAAAGCCCTCATGGTCCGTTTTCAAAATGGGTTATCTGAGACAATCCAGGATGAACTGGCTACCCGGGAACCATCTCTGGATCTCGAGAACCTCATGGAGCAAGCCATCCGTTTGGACAATCGACTGAGGGAGAGATATTTTAACCACCCCAAGCCCTCCTTCGGGGTGCCCACTCCAGCACCTACCCCCACATCACAGGTATCTCAGTTCAGTGCAGAACCTATGCAATTAGGCAGAACTCGGCTTTCCCCCACGGAGAGACCGCCGCATGAGGGAGCAGCTTTGTCTATACTGCGGTTTATCTGGCCATTTTCTTTACACCTGCCCTCAGCTTTCGGGAAACGCCCAGTCCCGTACAGGCCAGGAAGGACTGTAACAGGAGTTACATGCAATAACTCTCCTTCCTCAAGTGGTCTTTTTCTCCCCATTACGCTCTCCTGGGCAGACCAACAGTCCCAATTTCAAGCCTTTATAGACTCTGGTGCTGCTGGAAACTTTTTAGATCTCACCTTAGCAAAAACCCTCAATATCCCCAGTGAACCTCTTCCTGACCCACTAACAGTTACTGCACTAGATGGTCGACCACTTGCTCCGGGAGAGGTGACACACCTTACGTCCCAACTCTGTCTCTCCATCTATCAACATCAAGAGAGGATCTGTTTTCACCTCATCCATTCACCAGATCTTCCAGTTATCCTTGGTCACCCCTGGCTCCTTCAGCATAACCCATATATTGATTGGCTCACTAGCACAGTTTTGGGTTGGAGTCCCACATGCCAAACCACCTGTCTAAGTCAGAAATCCCTTAAACCTTCTTTCGAGTCTCAAGAACCCCTAGATCTGTCCCGAGTCCCAGCCCAGTACCACCATCTTAAAGCAGTTTTCAGTAAGAGGAGAGCTACTGTCCTACCCCCGCACTGTCCTTATGACTGTGCCATTGATCTTCTGCCAGGTTCCTGTCCCCCTAGAGGTGGAATCTTTTCCTTGTCCCTTCCTGAGCGGACTGCCATGGATCTCTACATTGAGGAATCCCTCGCAGCTGGAATCATTCGACCATCCACCTCCCCTGCGGGCGCTGGGTTTTTCTTTGTGGGGAAGAAGGATGGTGGGTTACGCCCCTGCATAGATTACAGAGGTCTCAATAAGATCACGATCCGCAATCGTTACCCTTTACCAATGATGTCCACAGCTTTTGAAATGCTGCAAGGGGCTTCCATCTTCACCAAACTTGATTTACGCAATGCTTACCACCTAGTGCGTATCAGACAAGGCGATGAATGGAAGACCGCCTTTAACACGCCTACAGGGCACTATGAATACCTGGTTATGCCCTTTGGACTGACCAACGCTCCTGCAGTTTTTCAAGCCCTGATTAATGATGTGCTCCGTGACATGCTAAATAAGTTTGTGTTTGTCTACTTGGATGACATTCTTATTTTCTCAAACTCATTCCATGAGCATGTGCAGCATGTACACAAAGTCCTTCGTCATCTGCTATATAACCATCTATACATCAAACCAGAGAAGTGTCAGTTTCATGTCTCCCAGGTGAAATTCCTGGGTTTTGTTATTGAACCAGGACAAATCCAGATGGACCCTCAAAAGATCCAGGCAGTGGTGGATTGGCCCTCGCCTTCCTCGGTCAAGGAGGTACAGCGGTTTTTGTGGTTTGCAAATTTTTATCGAAAATTCATTTTCAACTTCAGCACTGTGGCAGCCCCTTTATTTGCCCTCACCAAGGGGAACATGATCGGGTTTCGGTGGGGACCTGAAGCTGAAGAGGCATTCAAGATTCTTAAGAAGCGGTTCACTTCAGCACCTATCCTTCTTATCCCCAATGCTGATAAACCCTTCATTGTAGAGGTTGATGCCTCTGAGGTGGGCGTTGGAGCAGTGCTATCGCAAAGGGGTGAGGATTAAAAGGCTTCATCATTGTGCTTTTCTCTCTCACTGTCTCACCCCTACTGAGAGAAATTACCATGTGGGAGATAGGGAGCTGTTAGCCGTGAAACTGGCTCTCGAGGAATGGAGACACTGGCTCGAGGGGGCAAAACACCCATTCCAAGTTCTTACTGACCACAAGAATTTAGAATATATCCAACAGGCCAAACGCCTTAATCCCCGCCAAGTACGTTGGTCTCTATTCTTTAACCGATTCCACTTCACACTCACCTATCGTCCAGGATCTAAGAATCTGAAACCGGATGCACTGTCCCGAGTTTATGTGAAGTCCCCACAAGAGGACTGTATCAGACCGATTGTCCCCAGCTCTAAGATAGTAGCCCCCATCAGGTGGGAGCTGGAGGGTTTGATAAGGAAGGCCCAAACTAAGGACCCAGAGCCAGGCGGTTGTCCTCCCAACTGTTTGTATGTCCCTAGAGTTGTTCGATCGAAAGTCCTCATGTGGGAACACTCGTCACAGCTTACTTGCCATCCGGGCTCTGCCCTTACCCTTGAATTCTTGCAAAGACGATTTTGGTGGCCAACCATCAAGGAAGATGTGATGGCATTTGTTAAGGCCTGCCCCACTTGCAACCAAAACAAAAGTTCCCATCAGCCTCCTCAAGGATTTCTCCACCCACTCTCCATACCTCACAGACCATGGTCTCATATATCTATGGATTTTATCACTGGACTTCCCCCATCCCAAGGAAACACCACTATTTTAGTCATGGTGGACCGATTCTCAAAGGCCGCCCGTTTCATTCCCCTGTCTAAACTTCCCACGCCCAAAGAGACGGCCAAACTAGTCATTAACCATGTGTTCAGAGTCTTTGGCATTCCCCAAGATATCGTCTCAGATCGGGGACCTCAGTATTCCTCCCGATTCTGGCAAGCGTTCTGTCAATCCCTAGGGACCACTACAAGCTTATCCTCCGGTTTCCACCCAGAATCAAATGGACAAACGGAAAGACTCAACCAAGACCTCGAAACCACCCTTAGATGCATGACAGCAAACAATCCCACCACTTGGTCTCAGTTCATTATGTGGGCTGAATATGCACATAACTCCTTGTGTTCATCAGCTACAGGCATGTCCCCTATTGAGTGCCAGTTTGGCTATTTCCCCCCACTATTTCCTGAACAGGAAGTGGAAGTAGCAGTCCCCTCGGCCCTCCAGTTTGTTAGACGCTGTCGCCGGACTTGGAAGAAGGCACGTCTCAAACTTCTCAAGGTATCCCAACAGTACCAACACCAGGCTAACCGCAGGCGCAGACCGGCTCCCAATCTGCGTCCGGGCCAAAGAGTCTGGCTTTCCACCAGGAACATTCCCCTACGGGTTGACTCCAGGAAACTATCCCAGAAGTTTATTGGTCCATTCAAGATCGCCAGGAAAGTAAACCCAGTCACCTACAAATTATACTTGCCAAAATCTTTAAAGACAAACCCTACCTTACATGTGTCTTTACTAAAACCAGTTTTGTCTTCTCCTTTCTTTGTGACAGGTAAACCTCCCCCTCCTCGTTTTGTTGGAGGCCAAGCAGTCTATACAGTCCGCCGGATACTGGACACCCGTAAAGTACGCAAAACTCGACAGTATCTCGTGGACTGGGAAGGCTATGGCCCTGAGGAGCGTTCCTGGGTCCTTGCCAAGGACATTTTAGATCCGAGACTCATTCGAAACTTTCACGCTCTTAAGATGAAATCACACTGCAAGAACGTCAGGAGCCGTTCCTAGAGGGGGGGGGGTCCTGTCAGGGTTTTTGGTTAATTTTTCATGTAATGTTTTTTATTCGCCACTAGAGGTCGCCATTTCAACTTTTCTTTTTTTTGGTTACCTGTAATCACCGAGATCAGTTTCACATGTTCCTTGTTTAGTTGTTTGTATAAAAGTAACCCTTTTTTCCCATGTTCTGAGGAAAAAAATGAGAACTTTTTGTATAACTGTTAGTGTCACTGACTGTACATTTTATTTTTTTTTGTGGTGTTCAGGTGTACGTGATTGCTCTATTTTAGCTCAGGAAAATATTTGTAGTGGCGCAGTAGGTAGTGCTGTCACCTCAAAGCAAAAAGGTCGCTGGTTTGAGCCTCGGCTAGGGCAGTTGGCATTTCTGTTTGGAGTCTGCATGTTTTCCCCTTGTTTGCGTGGGTTTCCTCTGAGTGCTTCGGTTTCCCCCACAAGTCCAAAGACATGAGCTATAGACCAATTACCATGTTTGTCAACATTCAGGGTGCGCGCTGGGAGCCCGAAATATACAATGTCATTGAAGCTCCAAGTGATTTTACAAGAGAGAAGTTAAAGGCCTACAAGTCTTTGGATGCCAACAATGTTGTTCTTTGTGGTCATGTGCCAGAAATAATGTTCCATAATAACCAGAGTTTCTGCCTATCCAATGATAAGGAAGACGGAACTGTACAAGTCCTGAGTAATAATCAACAAGCAAACGGCATTCTAACAGTGAACTACACCTGTACGGCAAGGTATTTGAACATACACATTGAGGTAAAATTGGTTTTATATTCGCACATTCTGACTGTCTTCTTAATAATATAATTCCATAAAAGTATTATTTGCAAACTCTAAATAGTGAAATTGCTGCACCCCTGGAAAAGGGGAATTTAATGAATAATCATCAGACACAATCTCGAGCTTCTGTTTGCATTGAGTTGTATTAACGTGTAGTGTATTACCACAGTGCAGTTAAACAACGCCTACTATCTGCAGCTCTAGATTTCTCCCTAACGGACAATCAACAAATTACGTTTTTCATTTTTTCAGGCAGTTATTCAATACAAAGAACAACACATCGTTGTATAAATCAAATCATTTTTAACTATTCTTTGTATTTTTTTTTTTATAAACCCAATTGATAAAAATATTTTAATGATCATATTGATCTTTAAGCCACTACATACTCCCCCACAAAATTAGATGCCCTCCCGACATCCTGTAAGTTACCCTTTTTTTTCATATTTTGTAAAAGCGACATATTTTGGCTGTACCAAATCATAATCTGCTTTGCCTATTCGTTCAATGGTCTATTTCTAGTATCCATAAATAAAATATTGGTAAGGACTATAAAAGGGCACTGGGTTTTAACAACGGTGGCACTCTTTGCTGTCTAATGTAAGACATATTCTCATACTGCTGAACTTCAACACAGCAACTTGTCTTATAGCATGTGGGTGATCCAAGGTAATCATAAATGAACATTGATCAACTTTAACCTGTTCCTCTTGACAGTGTCCTGTGACTAAAGATTTTTCAGTTTGATTTAGCTCTTCATTTTCAACTGGGCATACTTCCTGTGAAAACTCAATAATATCTCTTTTTCCTACATCCTCACCATCATTGGACAGGCCAGTAGGTCCACTTCTCTCCCCTTACAACAGACTCTTTGCCACTCTTTGCTTTTCTCTATGATACTGCAGCTTTGATAGTACAGGCAGAATTCTTCCTCATCTTCCTCTTCGTCTTGATTAGTTTTGACAATATCACTTCTCTTTGACTTTGTCATCTTTTTTTCTAAGTTAGTAGCTGTGTTAACTTGGCTCTCTCCTGGCAGATGATCACATGAAAGCAAGAGGTTACGGTGTAAGATCCTAGACCTTCCTTTTCCTACCTCTAGCTTCAATTCATAAATTGGCAGATCTTCCCTCGATTGCCTTACAACAGTATGGATAGTCTCTTCCCAGTGGTTGCGCAATTTGCTCAAGCCTCCTCTTGGTGTCAAATTCCTAATAAGCAAACGGTCACACGGATACAAGTTTGTACTCCTCAACTTCCAATTATAAAGCTTTTGTACTGCTGCTTTCTCTGCATTTCCTCTGCTATTTCATATGCTTCTCTCATCTGTTCACTCCAACTCTTTAGGTATTCCTGGTAGCTCACAGTACCATTGCTTTCTTCCAGGCCAAAAAGTACATTCACAGGTAGTCAAGAATGTCAACCATAAAGAAGACAAAAAAGTGAGTATCCTGATACATAACATTTTGTACTATTGTATGCAAAGATCAGTTTATTTGTGTATTCCTTCCAATTCATTTTCTCCTTGTCTGTCAGTGTTTTAAGCATTTGTATCAACGTCCTGTTAAATCGTTCTACCTGACCATTCCCTTGAGGGTGTATGGTGTTGTCCTAGAACAGAGAACGCCACAATACTTTGTCAACTGTGCTAGAAGCTGATTTTCAAATTCACCATCCTGATTGTGATGTATTCGTTTTGGAAATCCAAATAGCAGAGCATGGTTATTAACCTGGTGATTGGCTACTGTTTTAGCAGACTTTGGTGTTGTAGGATACACCTGTGCAAATCGCGTGAACTGGTCGACTATCACTAATATGTATTCATATCCTCCCTTGCATTTATCTAAATAAAGAAAGTCAACAGACACAAGTTTAAAGGGCTGGGATGTGATTATATTACTGAGAGGTGCCCTTCTTTACAAGGTTTCTTTTGTTTTAGACATGAACAGCTTCTTGCAACATAATGTTCGATTTCTTGCTGCATTTTGGGCCAAAAAAAACGATCTCTGATCAGTGATGTTGTGCAGTCAACCCCTTGATGACCCATCTCATTATGCAACTTTGTCATTACCACTCCCTTGTATTTTTCAGGTAGGACCAGTTGGTGTCTATTGACTGTCTTCCTTTTTAAAATACCATCCTTATCAACGTGAAGCTTCTCCCTTTTTCAAAGAAGGAATCGGTTCAGGGCCGTAAGGGATTTTGTTTGGTGTGCAAGAAGTCGTATACCCGTTAATTTATATGTTATTACCAGTCCGATGTGTGGATCCTCGCTTTGACTCTGTTTTTTTTCCGCCATGGGAAGATGGTCACTGTCCTTCTGGTCAGGCAAACATAGAGATGAAACAGATGCTACCCAAGGTGAGATATTTTCTTTTATTTCAACAGCTTGTGTAGTGGCTACAAAGCAGTCTGATGACATTTCCATTTTACATTGTGCCAAAATCCCTTTGATTTCAAGAGGCAATCTTGATAAGCTGTCTGCGTTAACATTCTCTCACCCAGGCCGGTACTTAATTGAAAAACGGAAGTCGGTGAACTCCGCTACTCACCTACATCCAGTTGCATTAAGTTTTGCACTAGACACTACATATGTAAGTGGGTTGTTATTGCTAAAAACTGTAAATGTAGGTGCGTACTATAAGTAGCCTCAAAACCTCTCAGTTATTGACCAGTTTAGGGCGAGAAACTTTAATTTGCCTGAATGGAGGTGATCATTTTGTTTAGCAGCTGTGAGGGTTTGAGAGCCATAAGCTATTACATGCAGTTTATCATCCTGCTTTTGGTACAATACTGCCCCCAGGCCTTTGTTTTAGGCATCCGTATGAAGAATAAATGGTAGTGAAAAATCAGGGAATTCAAGAACAGGTGGTTCAACTAGATGTTTGATAAATCTTTTCAAGATCTATTGGTATTTCCTACTATTGGTTGATTTAAAAGGACTTCTCTGTTCTTCAGTTTACTTTGTTTTGAGTTTTTGTGAGTGTTTTGCACTGCTGATGTACACTTGAGTAAATCATACAGTGAACCAGCAATCTTTGAAAACTCTTTAATATATGGTTGATAGTAACTTGGAAAGAGGCCTATCACAGTTTGCAGCTGCCCAACGGTACTCAGTCTCTTTTACTTCCAAGCTCTCACAGCCTCCGTATCAGCTGGATCCGCTTTACTACCTTCCGCTGAAACAATTCTTCCAAGATAGCAAATTTCCTTCTTGAACATTCCACATTTACTTGGCTTAAACTTTATTCCATACCGTCTAAGCTGCTGCAGTACCTCTCTTACATAATGGACATGCTCTTCAAATAACTTGCTGTTAACTAAAACATCATCGAGATATGGCACACATATTCTGTCTCTTAGACTCTCCAGACATTTTTCCATGTACCTTTGAAAGGCAGCTGGAGCATTCATCAAGCCAAACCACTCTTATCCACTTATATAACCCCCATGGAGTTACAAATACAGTCAGTGGTTTACTCTCCTTTGCTACGAAGCCTTGATGATATGCTTTACCTTGATCTAATAGTGAGAACCAAGAATTTTCACCCAAGATTTCCAGGATGTCTTGGATTCTAGGAATTGGCTGACAATCAGGGTGGGTCTTCTTATTCAGTTCCCTGTAATCCACACAAAGGCGAAGGCTTCCATCTTTTTTTCTAACAAAGACGACAGGCGATGCATAAGATGATGTTGATTTTGATATCCAACACTGAGCAATCAGGTCATGAAGGTAATCCTTTACTTCTCTATAAAGGGGTTTTGGTACCGAGATTTATTAACGTGCGACAGGTACTGTATCTTTTAAGGATCTATTAAGAGATAGATTTTCTATGCATCCGATGTCGTCCTCGGACTCAGAAAATGACACACATTCCTCTTGTAACATCTTGTGCACTTTTCTTTTCAGGTTGGCTCAGATGACTAAAATCAATGGGAGGGTCCCAGGCATCTTAGGTAAACTCAACACTGCATGTTTGAATAGGATTTACTGATTCAGGTATGGACTGATTTGACTGACCAAATAACATTGATGGATAAACACCATATTGTACACCATATGCTGTTTCTATGACTGTTCTTCCCCTCAGAACAATATTATGGTTCGTTGGATTCCGGGCATCAAGTATGACAAATGGTGGCGTGCCCTTTTTTACCCTAACTAGTGTTTCTTGAAACTTTAGTCCTTCTGTCCGTTTGGGATCAAGATCAGGTTTAAACATCAAAGTGGTATCTTCCTTCAGAGGACTCATATTTAATCGGCACTCAACCTGCATGGAGGTGTGTTAGGGAATGATTACTATTTCCCTGGGAGTCCGTACGACATACTCATGCAACTTTTCTGCTTTTACAAGATCGATGAAAGCTTGAATGTGACTTATTTCAAGTCTCGGAAGAGCCATATTAACTATTCCTTTTAACTTTTACCCACCCCCAGCGGGATTGACACTGTCAACAGCCCTGCTTGTCATTTTAAACTTAATAGCATTGTAACCAACAATGGGATTTTAGAGATGTTTCCCCTTCGTCACCAGCATGGGTATGACAGAATCTGTATGGTCACTGTTTTCCCCTGGCAGCCTAAACATTACTTCTATCCACCCAACATAACGGATATCTTGTCCATTTGCTACAACAATCTGAAGTATGTCAGGTGCATCAATAATTTCAGAAAGTTGTCTCAACATCACATCAGATGTTTCATTTTTCCACCACTCATCAATAATACAAACTTGAGATCCAGTGTACCACAATGCTATTGTTTTAACCCCATGTATATAACAGTCAATGAGACACTGTTTTCCCACAAAGGGGCTACATTGAGTGATTTGTTTGAATTTGATCTTTGTTTGGCACCTAATTCTCTTACCCCTTTAGGCTTTTTTGTTGGCAGACTTTCTTATGATTACCCCAGTGGTGCACATGACATAACTTGGAGCAATATCGAGCTTTGTGGCAGGATGAACATACTCTCAAAGTGTGACCATCATCTCCCCTTCCACACCCTATGCATTGTTGTTGGGACTGTAACATCTGGAAGGTTACTCCCTGTCTCGTGGAAGTAACCCGTCTTCCGTTTAACTGAACCTCCCTAGGGGAGTTTACTGCCCTTGCTTTACAGCCAGCAAAGAAATGTTCACTACTTCCACATCTTTAGCAATGGGTGCAATAATTATCAGTGTCGCTCTGCTGAGAATTAAAGAAATTTCCTTCATTGACCCCTTATCTGATTAGAGAGCTGGCGTAGTGCAAATCCTTGTTGGAATGGAGCAACTCTTCCTCTCTGTCCTGAATTGTAATTGAACCAATTCTCAGGAAATGAACATTCAGGGTGGGTAACTGAGGCATAGTTTTGGAAGCCTGGTGAGGATAGACCCTGTTCTGCTGCTGTCTGGGGTAACTGAATTGACTCTCTGATCTGTGACACTTCAGCGCTGAGACTCTTTAACACTGCCAGATCTGATTTTATTTTTCTGAGTTCATTTAACAAATCAGGGTGGTGCTTATTTTTATTTTCCTAAAATGATAATTTAACTTTTTTGTCTACTGGTGCTGAGACATCATTGCATTCCGTAGAATGCACCACCACTGAACAATGCTGAACAACGATTTTCCTTTTGTTCTGTCTCTCTGTTTGTATAATAGTTAACCGATGGACTATGACTATGCAAATGCAGGCCACATTATGGATGACACCTCCAAGTGACCAACTCACAGGATCATCCAATCACAATGCTGGATTTGAAAGGAGACATCCTTTCAATCCCACCTTCCAGAGAAAGTATTCAAGACATTTTCTTATACAAAGAAGGGGGGTTCTGTTAAAAAGAGTGGTTCAGTTCAGTGGTTCATGGAGGTTCGGGGGTGCAGTTCAGTGTTGTTCAGAAGTGTGGTTCAGTTCAGAGCAAGAGTGGTGCAGAAGTGTGGTAGTAACAACAAGTTGTATCAGAACTTTTGTTGTGTGTTCCAGCAAGTATTTGATAATTGGATTCACAGTGCTTTTTCCAAGACATCTAATTTCATGCTTCAAGATCTGCAAGAAGATCCAACTTCTTCCAACCACTACATTATAGGCAGAAACGTAAATATTCCGCATTCCAACCCTCTAAATTAGACCTTGGCATAGTGTGTTTCAGTATAAAATATTCTAATTAATTAGATGTTTATAACTGATATTCATTAATAACAAAAACTTCCTCAGTTCTTTGTTATTGTAGAATAAGTTTTACCTTACCTTAACTTAATCACCTTCATCACTCGCCTATGCACTTTATTTATTATACATTTAGTAAATGTAGTTACCCTTGATTACTATTTTGTTAATAAATACACATTTATTACAATTGTGTTTTCCTTGTGTTGATAATACAGAAAAAGGCTCTACAAGTCAAACAATCTCATTATCCTTCAGATTTGGCCAGATAATAAACTCCTCATATGTATAATTTAATTAACAATATTTTATTGTTAGTTATTTTGACAGCGGAAAGCTGTCTGTTGCCCCGTTTAAAAGGAGTTATTTATCTTTTATTTCTACATTAATTGGTGCCCCAACGTGAGGCTAAAATATCAATATTAATATCAATACCTAAATATTGATTTTAGTATTTGATAAATCCAATTATCACTACATTATTTGGTGCCCAGGGTGAGGCTAAAATATCAATATTAATATCAATAACAAGATATTGATTTTAATATTTGATAAATCCAATTGTCCCTATACTACATGGAGTGTTCGTGTGAGTTTCCTCCGGGTGCTCTGGTTTCCCCCTCTAAAGACATGTGCTGTAGGTGAATTGAATAAGTTAAATTGGTCGTAGTATATGTATGTAATTGCAAGTGTGTATGGGTGTTTCCCAGTAATGGGTTGCAGCTGGAAGGGCATCTGCTGTGTAAAACATGTACTGGATAAGTTGGCAGTTCATTCCGCTGTGGCGACCTCTGATGAATAAAGGGCCTAAGCCAAGGGAAAAAGAATTAATTAATGTTTGCTTGAAGACAACACATTAAGGTCGTTATGAATGTAATAAATCAGCCGCTTGTAGTTGAAATTCTTATTAATTCACAATTGTTTTACATTTGTGGGTCTCTTTGCTCGGTTTGCAGCCATGTTGCTGGTGTAGTTGTTGTAGTCAGAGAAAACTCTCATGCCCCTTTGTTTGTAGTGTGGTCCTGAAAAATCTTTGTTTGAAGTGCTGTGGCCTTTTCCCTTACCCCTATGCTCCCAAGCTAAAGAGAATTGAGGCCCCGTTTACACTAATGCGTTTTAGTTTGAAAACGCATAAGTTTTGCTACGGTTACGCCAACCGTCCACACTACGCCGGAGTTCTCAAGCGCCGAAAACGGAGCGTTTCGAAAACGCTGGAGAGGCCTTTTTCATTCTGAAACGCTGCTGCTCCGTCTCAGTGTGGATGATGGAAAACGGAGACATCTGAAAACGGAGGCGGGGCTGCAGAAATTCGCCTCTCTGATTGGGGCTTTTCCTGAATTTTAAGTAGCCTAACACACAGTTCAGTCCTGCATTCTCTCCTTGTAAGTTCAGACTTCGCAAGTTTGATCAAGGCTGCAGTCTCTTCTTCTCAGTTTGATATGGAAAAGCAGACTATACCGAGGACACGGGTAAATCTTCAAAGGGAACAGTGTACTTTATATCTTCATTCACATCACCCTTGCTACGTTTTTTCACTTTCTCAACAATAAAATGTAAACATGATTTAAGGAACTGCCTATTTTCATTTTAATATTAGCAACTTAACAGACAGCAGAAATGTTGAGGCATCGTGCTGCATGAGCGTCATCTTCACTGTGTGGATGTTTATAACAAAACGAAGCCGATAACAACTGCCTCCTTTCAATTTCAGTGAAAATACGAAACACACCCTCTCTTTTGCTGAATATCAGTTTTAATCATCGATAATGGCCATTATAAAAGTATAACATACAATAAGTTTATACATTATAGGAAATAAAGGCAAGCGATCAGTCAATATGCAGAATGTAGGCTACGTGGTTACATTAATCATTAACTTATCTTTACGCTCAGCCAAAACACGTTACCTGAGAAAAAGTAATAGATTCCAATGACCAAAGTCAGGGAATATGTCGTTAGATAAAGACAACAAGATGAATGAAATATCCCGTTTAATAAATATAGTGAGATTAGATCCAGCGGGAGATGCTTGATGAGAAGTCCGACTAGCACAGCTCTCATCTGGGTAGATTGGCTGCAGCGCTTGCCCGAGAGTGTCTGTGTGGTCACGTGATGTGCGTTTTCAGCGTTTTGGTGTGGACGGAGAGCAGTTCAGAAACGCTGGGTAAAACGCGAGTGTGGACGCGGATCGTTTTCATTCTAAAACGCCGTTTTAAAACTAAAACGCACTAGTGTAAACGGGGCCTGAGACACCTCTACCCCCTTCACATGAATGTGCGAAACGAGGAGGAAGGGGAAGAGCTAAAGAGTAGAATTGGGATTGGGCCTTTATCAAAGATAAGTGAGCCTCCATGGTAAACCACATTTGAAATTTTATGTTTTCTATGCACTTGTTTGTTGAAGCACTGTGCATTTGCACTTAATGTGCACACTTTACACAGGTTTCTGACTCTCTGTAATATCATGAAATTTTTAAAGGTCTGTATTTTTATTTTCGACATTGTTTTGCACTATTTTTAATGGAAAAAATATATACTTTTGAATGATTCTGTATAACCTTAGGTTTTTACAAAAACTGTTTGAATGGTTCTTTGTGACTATTTGACTTTTATTGAAGTTGCGTGTACCATATATTAAGAAAATAATATATTTATAGTATATACAGTAGCTTGTGTGTTTTAAATATACTTGTAGTTAATTTCTAATGTACTTGTAATACAAAAAAGTACACTTAAATGTCACTAAGCATGCATACAATTTTCTTACATATTTTACTTATTTAAAGTGTACTAGATATAATTACAACTAAAGTATCATTCATTCATTCATTCATTCATTCATTTTCTTTTCAGCTTAGTCTCTTTATTAATCCGGAGTCACCACAGCAGACTTCTTCTCTAACTGCTAACTTATCCAGCATATGTTTTATGCAGCGGATGCCCTTTCAGCTGCAACCCATCACTGGGAAAGATCCATACACACTTTTTCAAACACATACATTTAGCTTACCCAATTCATGTACACCACAAGACTTTGGACTTGTTGGGGAAACCAGGAGCACCCAGAGGAAACCCACGCAAACACGAGGAGAACATGCAAACTCCACACAGAAACGCCAACTGACCCAGCCGAGGCTCAAACCAGTGACCTTCTTGCTGTGAGGCGATTGTGCTACTCATTGCACCACCGTGCTGCCTACAACTAAAACATACTTAGCACAAAATAATTATGTCCAAAATAGCACACTTTCAGTTAACTAATCATAACACACTTACAATACACTGACAATTAGTATACTGACAAAAGTACACTAAACATATTTATTTTTCAAGAAGGATTCCACTCTTGTTAGTAAAGTTGTATTCCAGAAAGTTTATAGATTTGAGATGATCTTCAAGCTGATCTTGATCTTCAAGCTCTGTCATTTGAGCACTGTGCTAATAGGCTGAAGTTAAAATTAGAGTATAAAATATAAAAAGCAAGAGTACAAAGCGCGGAGCAGGATGAAAACATTAAAGGGCACATAGGTTACCCCTTTTTTTCATATTTATTATAAGTCTTTTGTGTCCCCAGAATGTGTCTGTAAAATTTCAGCTTAAAACACCCATCAGAGTATTTATTATAGTTGTTTGAACTGTCTGTATTATAGCTGGGAAAGTGTTGCTGTTTTTTTGCACTGGGCCTTTAAGGCGAGTCATCCCCGCCCACCGATCCCAAGTGCCTGTCAGCAACATGCCTCAACAGGCTCTCGGCTGCCACAGGAAGCAGATCTCAGGTAGCGTTTGTGAGAAATACTACAGTAAGAACTTTACCAATAGGTATTTGATGCATTTTTTGTGGAGTTGCAACAATGAGTTCAGGCACACACAGCGAAGACACGCAGAAACACACACACACACACACACACACACACACACACACATAGCACAGACCGACACAGACATGTAGCAAGATACACATATACATACATAGCGCAAACAAACAAACAGAGAGAGACAGTGAGAGAGACACGAGGCTGTGCTGATGAAGTGAATTTGAAGTGAATGGTTGTACTTCATTACACACATGCTCTGTTTTAAAACATGTTAAACTTGTAAAACTCACTCTTGATCACGTCTGATGATGATTGATGATCCTAGCAAACTGAACAGACCTTTTATTCCTGGTTGATTAGCGCTCGTCCTGTCTTGTGGATATGATTTTCTGCTTACTATGGAGACATGTTAATGCGAGCAGCTGTCAATCAATATTGGTGGGCTAGGGGACCGCACTCCTACGTAATAAAGTTGCGGTTGATCTGAAAACGCTTTAATTGGTCCACCATTTATATGTAAATTTGAAAAAAAAAAAGGACTGGGTGTGTTTATTTCACCCCAATATGACAGTATATACACTATAGTTACACACATGTATGTCTAAACAGCTTGAAAAGTAGATTTTTCACAATTGGTGCCTTTTAACAAAGCTTCTGCATTATATATATATGATTCAGATGTCTTGTAATTTATCTCAGTTGAATGGAGTTTATATTTTTTGCTAACACAAATTTATCTAAAATTGCAATTCAGATTTTTTTTCTCTTGTTCATTAACTAGATCCCTTCTCTTCAAATAAAATTGAAATTAAGTTGCACCAAAAGCAAAAGAAGAACATTTTATAATTCATATTGGAATATATCCTTGTAGAGAATTTTTGAGATGTAGATTTGATGTTAAAAACTGTTCCTTTTACGATTATCAAATTAAAAAGTAAATTTGTTTTGTTACTTCCTAAATTTAAAGATTTACCCATTTCATAAAAAATACATGTTTTATTTGATTTGTTTGTAAAAGTAATAAAGCACAAAATTAAGCAATTAACACGATTATTATTTTTGGGTAGTTCATGAATAAATATAATCAACCATGTCATTGTTTTCTGTCACTAAAACAAGAATGCCTTAAAGTTATAAAATATAAAACTTGTTATTATTGACTTATTTTTGTGTGTTTTATTTTGTCCTTAACTTAAGTTTTATGCTTGACTGTTGTCCAAAAGAAAAAAAAATTGTCCACTTATGGTTGTAATGTTTATGTTGTTCAATAAAGTAAAAAAAAAAATCTACCAATCTGTTTGCTAACTTACGTTTTAAATTACACACTTAAACTTGCACCATATTCAAGTACACAGTGTTACATTTACTGACATATTTAACTGTTAAATAGTTAACTTTGAATAATAAATAATAGCTTTTGATCAGCCATTTACCACAGGGTCCTAAGCGGTGGGAATTTGTCATCACACCACCACTCAAGCGCAAATGCAGTTTAACTGAAGTTTATATAGGTGGCACAGTGGTGCAGTGGGTAGCGCTGTCTCCTCACAGCATGAAGGTTTCTGGTTCTCACTCTTTTCATGTGGATATCCTCTGATTATCCACCGCAAGTCCAAAGACATGCGCTATAGGTGTATTGGGTAAGCTAAATTGTCCGTAGTGAATGTGTGTGAATGAAAGTGTATAGGTATTTCCCATTCATGGGTTGCAGCTGGAAGGGCATCTGCAGCATAACATAACATTTGCTGGATAAGGTGTCGGTTCATTCCGCTGTGGTGACCTCTGAACAAAATAAGGACTAAGCTGAAAAGAAAATAAATGAACGAATATATATCTATATATATGAGCAATATCACAATCAATCAAACATGGAGAGTCTCAAAAACCCTTTTGTATGAGGAACTACTTTCTTCCGCATTGGATTCAAATCATAAGCTGACAGTTAAACAACTGTTAAAACAGTTAAAAGCATCTTTTAAACTTTAGATCTGTAATGTCTGCTTTTTGCTGGCTGTATGTCTGCGGAGTAATACACAAAGGGTAAAGAGGCTGTAGGAGTTCTGATATTGCAGAATATCTCACGGCTTTCAGCCAATCAGATTTGAGAACCAAACAGAACTGATGTATAAATATTAGGGATGTAACGGTATCAGAATTTCACGGTACGGTAATTCCTCGGTATGAATGTCACGGTACGGTATTTATTGAATCATTTACAGGAAAAAACAAAACTTATGAAAATACTCCAAAAACGTGCAAAAAGTGTCAATGACATACAAATTAGCCATCTATCTATAAGCTTTGAAACAGGAACTTCAATTTTAATAACAAAAAAATATTAAACCATGTAAAAAAAATAAAGTTTCAATTTAGTATTGTTGAAAACTCATCACATTCAACATTTAATCACCCACTCACTTAGATAGAGATGGGATTAAAGGAAAATTATCATATAAATGTAATCTGGTAAAAGCTGGTATCTCTGGGCATTTACAATGTCCCCTGCAACAGAAAAAAACCCACCGACAATACCGCTATTCAGTACGCGCGCGGCGACAACACCCGCTTTAGGCCCCGTTTACACTAGTACGTTTTAGTTTTAAAACGGCGTTTTAGAATGAAAACGATCCGCGTCCACACTCGCTGAAAACGCACATCACGTGACCACACAGACGCTCTCGGGCAAGCGCTGCAGCCCATCTACCCAGATGAGAGCTCTGCTAGTCGGACTTCTCATCAAGCATCTCCCGCTGGATCTAATCTCACTATATTTATTAAACGGGATATTTCATTTATCTTGTTGTCTTTATCTAACGACATATTCCCTGACTTTGGGCATTGGAATGTATTACTTGTTCTCAGTTAACGTGTTTTGGCTGAGCGCAAAGATAAGTTAATGATTAATGTAACCACGTACATTCTGTATATTGACTGATCGCTTGCCTTTATTTCCTATAATGTATAAACTTATTGTATGTTATACTTTTAAAATGGCCATTATCGATTCTTAAAACTGATACTCAGCAAAAGAGAGGGTGTGTTTCGTATTTTCACTGAAATTGAAAGGAGGCAGTTGTTATCGGCTCCGTTTTGTTATAAATATCCACACAGAGAAGATGACGCTCATCTTATGCAGCACGACGCCTCAACATGTCTGCTGTCTAAATTGCTAATATTAAAATGAAAATAGGCAGTTCCTTAAATCATGTTTACATTTTATTGTTGAGAAAGTGAAACAACGAAGCCAGGGTGATGCGAATGAAGTTATAAAGTACACTGTTCCCTTTGAAGATTTACCCGTGTCCTCGGTATAGTCTGCTTTTCCATATCAAACTGAGAAGAAGAGACTGCAGCCTTGATTAAACTTGCGAAGTCTGAACTTACACGGAGAGAATGCAGGACTGAACTGTGTGTGTTAAGCTACTTAATATTCAGGAAAAGCCCCAATCAGAGAGGCGAACGTCTGCGCTCGAGAACTCCGGCGTAGTGTGGACGGTTGGCGTAACCGTAGCAAAACTTATGCGTTTTCAAACTAAAACGCATTAGTGTAAACGGGGCCTTAGAGTTTTCTAGCTCTTTTCATCCCCGCTTCTAGCAGCACACTCCATTTACGCATTACTGGATCTGTAGCGACAACAGACCGCAAGGGATGATGGTCAAGCATGGGCTGATGGGAATTGTAGTTTTCGCTACCTCCCGTTCGCTTCATTCGCCTGAGCAAATTTTCTCAGAAGACCTATAGTTTTACCGAGTCATGCGACTTCGGTAATATCGAAAAAAATTAATATTGCGGTATGACGGTATTTACAATACCGTTACATCCCTAATATATATATATATATATATATATATATATATATATATATATATATATATATATATATATATATTTATACATATTAATATATATATATATACATACAGAGAGAGCGAGAGAGAGAGACTTTTCTTTTTTGGATGGATTTCAACATAAACTGGGAACTGGGAGGATACATCATGCAGAAATATCTTAAAAGAATACCTGACATATTTGACGTCATTCACAAGAATCACCACATTAAGTAGCACTCAGATTGATTTAATATTTACCAACTGACCTGAGAGGATAATTAAATCCTATAATATGTTAGCTTGTATTTCTGACCACAATTTGACACTTGTGGCTAGAAAACTCGCAAAAAAGAGATTTAAGTTTCTTGCCAGAGAACATGAATTTATTGGAATACCAAGAAATAGAAAGGAAGGATTTACAGGTGCAGTAGGTGATCTGCCAAAATGCTAACCGCTTAGCATATTATCTTTGGACGGCGGGGAGGGACTTCAAAGCCACACCCCCTGAAATTGCGAGCACGCACACAGCATCACAAAAGCAGGCAACCCACTAGTTCATGTCATTCGCCAGTTAAAAATCACATCAATCTTTCACCGGGAGATTTCGTGGCTGAACAACACGTCTGTGCATATAAGTCATTCATAACACAACACAATCTAACATAAGCTTAGCCTAACAGTAACACTTCAGCCATGGTGTTGTCCTTCCTCCAGCGTGCTAAAGTAACTCCAATTGATTCAGGTTTTTAAAAGTTTCAATTCAGCATTTGATTTCTCCCGGTCTGTGTATGTCTCATGACCGTGTGACGCTTATGCAGACGGGCACGTGCTAATAGCGGATCAGCGTAAACAGATGCGCAGAAGTCCGAATCTACATTTGCTGACAGACAGTCTGAGCTGCTTATCGGAATTATGGGAGATGTCGTCCGACAATATCTAACTGGATAAACATTTTTTAGTTTTATGCTTTACCCAGAACATATAAATGCATATAAATACATTTAGATCATTTACTGTAATAATTACTATTGGACTGTGAAGAGACTTTCAACCAGCACAACAAAAAATGTTTCTGAAGACAATCATCTACTGCACCTTTAAAAATGCCATTGAGCAAATTGACTGGGACAGAATTTTACTGGGTACTTATGTTGAAAAGGACTGAGGATAATTTGTAGGAACAATCGGAAAACAATTAAAGAATTCAGCTCTAAACTTAAACACAACCACAATAAAAACATACTACCCTGGATTAACTCTAACCATAAACGACCTTCCTTCAGTCTGTCCAAATGTCCTTGTTCAGATGTATGCAGATGATACAGTCATTTTACACGTGGTGAAAACACAACTCAAGTAGCAGATAAACTTACACAAGCTATGGCTCATGTCTCAGAATGGTTAAACCTGTCCTGTTTAAAACTCAATGTAAACAAAACAGTTGCTATGTACTTTTCTTAAACAAACATAGCAAATAATCTAACAGATGTCTATGTGGCTGGGGACAAAATACAAATTGTATCTGAATTTAAATATCTTGGGGTACTAATTGACTCAAAATTAGCTTTTAAATCACAAATTTAAAAGGTCTGTGACAGTGTCAAATTTAATATGTCTAATTTCTGGTTTATAAGGTCACACTTACTGCAGGCAGCTAAAATATTCATGCACTCAAGTATTCAAACATTTGTCTGATGCATGAAATCATTCATGGTCTGTCATCTCCACCATTCAGTCAGTTTGTAAACATCAGGAACACCACACACAGAGCAACACGATGGGCAGTCTGAGGAGACTGTATTGTCCTACTCCAGAAAAGTGCTTTTGGTCAGGGTGCCTTTTCAGATACAGCTGCAGAGGAGTGGAATTCTGTCCCTGGCAATATCAGAGAACTAACCTCTTACAATATGTTCAAAAAACATCTACAAATCTGGTTTATGGAGCATCAGATGTGTCATCATTCCTATTAGCATGAACCTACCCAGCATGTTACCATTTGTGCCTGCCATCTTAATAATTTGTTGTTTAAATGTGTTTTTAACTATTTTTTTTATATCTCTATTACATAATGCTGGTGTTTTAGACTAATGTACATTTTTTAAAATTAATATCAACATAACCATGTCTATTTTAGTACTTCTTAACTGTGCTTGATTGATTGTATAATTGTTGTATTGTTTTTTAGGTTGTCCAGGGACAACAGATGAAAAATAGCCTTCTGGCTAATTCTGGTGCATTTGCAGAAATGCTAATTAATGTACACTGTCCCTGCCAAATAAAAAATAAATAAATAAATAGGTTTTTTTATTCATTTTAAGAATAACAATGTGACTGACCACTGTAAATTTTGATTTCACATGATGTGGCTTTAAATTGTGCTTGCCCTTTACATTTCACTAGATTCTAACTGATTGTCTGTGTTTTATTGTTCTTCCATTGGTAAAAAAAAAAAATAATAATTCTGAAAGTGATCTCAATTATAATACCTTTTCTGTATTTTTATGGACTGGGCTATATATCCTATACTTAAACACTGTGAATTACTTTTTAGAATGCTATCTTTATCATTATATTTATAGTTATCACGCTTGGTGTGAATGAGCCTTTACGTTTTGATAGTCAAAAAGCAACTATGGACTTCTACAATGGAGAAGGACGCTTATGTTAATTAAAGTAGCCTACTGATGCTGCAGATAATATAAAACAGTAATACTGTTTGTGATGAAAATTTAAACTGAGTAGATAAATTGACACTTTGCTTAATAATAACAACAACAACAACATGTATGTTTAAGATAATTTTCACAAATATTTTTACATAATAAGTCCTGAGGATTGAAATGGCACCCATTCAGTGGAATGGGCCACATATTTATATTGTAATCATTACTGTATTTGTGCAACTAGTGCTAATATAACCTAGCTATACTGTTAATATATCTAAAACCGCTAGCAGGGTGGTAATAACATTACCACCAACATTAATAACAAATATTTTAAAACCAAAGAAATATTAGGCTTAAAACACAGAAGCTAACCTAAACATAAACACACAAAGTTTATAACAAAACAACCCATGTTTTTAACTAATATAAAACATACAATAACTCTAACCTATGTAGCAGGGTGGAGTGAAAAGGCAGACACAAGTTGTAAGTGAACACACCCCCGAAGGGCTTTTTATTTACATTGAAGGTGAAAAGTGCGAGGAGTGCAGGTGTCTTCCGTGAACTTCCCTCAGTCCCAGTGTTGCTGCCTCCAGGTGCGTTGTGGGTGAGTTGATGGTGGTGATTCATTTGATATTGTCTGTGCTGTTGTGAAATGCCGATCGCCCGATCCGATCAATCCGTGCTTTCTGTATGAGAGAGAGAAAGAGAACTCATTAGAGTCAGGGTTAGCGGAGAGGCTTCTCACCGTCTGTCTTCTTCGAGCTGGTTTTATCATGTGTGCTGCTGATGAGATCCAGGTGCAGGCGATCGGCGTAATTGCATCCAGGTGGCTTGTGTGCTCCTTTCCCAGGATGACGTTGATTGTCAATAGGGCGGCCTGCCACTGGAGTGCGACGAACCACCTGGTGATGCGGGCATTGGTCTCTTTAGCCCGGGCCGCCATTTCTTATCGGGGGGGAACCCATTTCTTCAGGAGGTTGATATGGTAGACCTCACATCCTCACATCGACATCCTGGCTGACAAACCTTATAGTTGACCGACCCAACTTTCTTCACGATGGTGCCCGGCCCTTGCCAGGAACTTCGCAGTGGTGGTGGGTACGAGTATCAGGACTTTGTCACCAGGCTGGAACCGTCTGGGTTGTGCGGGTTGTTCATATATCCTCTGTTGGGCGCGCTGGGAGGTTGCTTGGTGTTCTTGGACCAGAGGCATAACATGGTCTATCCGCTCTCGCATGTCCCGCAAGTGCTCTATCATGCTGCGATGTGGAGCTGGTTCCTGGTCCCATGTCTTTCTGGCCACATCCAGCAATCCGCGGGGCTGTCGCCCAAACAATAACTCAAATGGAGTGAATCTCGTGGATGCTTGAGGTACCCCTCTTATTCTGAAGAGCATGTACGGGATCATGAGGTCCCAGTCACGCCCATCCTCTGCGACTACCCAGCGCAACATCTGTTTAAGGGTCTGGTTAAACCGCTCCACCAGATCGTCTGTCTGGGGATGTTAAACAGATGTGCGAAGCTGTTTTACCATAAGTAGCCGACTGAGGTCGCTCATCAGCCGAGACATGAAGGGGGTGCCCTGGTCAGTTAATATCTCAGAGGGCATCCCCACTCTGCTGATGAACTGGAAGAATTCCTTCGCGATGGATTTGGCGTTGGCTACTCAGAGGGGAATCGCCTCGAGGTACCTGGTGGCATAGTCGACGATGACCAGGATTTGTTGATGACCATGGGTGGAGTTTGGCAGCGGGCCCACCAGATCAATCCCTATTCGCTCGAAGGGCACCTCGATGATGGGTACTGGTATTAGCGGGCTGGGGGAAGGTTTCCTTGGTGATGTGGCGGCCAGGTGGCGCACTCCCTACAGAACTTCTTTACTTCTGCATCCATGCCGGGCAAGCGGAAGCGATCTCGGATACATTGGGTGGTATTTTCTGCTCCCAGATGCCCAGCCATTGGGTGTGAGTGCACCAGCTCCATTATTGTCTCCATCTTGGTCTTCGGAACCACAAGCAGACTTTTCTCCTCCCACCATTGCTGTGCTATACAGTAGAGCAGACCCTTTCTGACCACGAAGTATGGGAGAGGGTGAGGCCCTGGGATGTGCACTTCTCCATCAATCTCTCTGACTTGTTTCCAGCAGTGCTTTAAATGGTCATCTTCCCGTTGCTCTTATCCAAACTCTCCCCCTGTGGTTATTCTCTGAAACAGATCAAAAAAGGGATTAGGATCTAATTGTGCGCACTCTCACCCTCTTGCTCGCTGTCTGTGGCCAGCATGATGGTTGGATGACCCCCTTTTCTTCGTGGACGAGCCCGTCCCCTCTGTCGTGGTCCTGCTGGCTGCATCGTGGCTGATAGGAGCTGTTGGAATCCGGGACAGTCCCTCCCCAACAGGATTGGAACTGGTAAGTCTCTGACAATTCCTACCTCCATCGGCCAGGCGCCTGGCCCGGCTGCCACCATTACTCAGCATGTGGGTACGTGGCGCGTCTCTCCATGTACAAAGGTGATTGGTATTGTTGCTTTAAAGTCAGTTCGGGGAGGGATAATGTGTGGTTGGACCAGTGTGATGGAGGATCCTGAGTCTAACACCGCCATCAGCTCTTTTCCCCCTATTTTTACCATGCGCTGTGGGGCTCTGGCTGGCATCGTATGGTGTACGATGCAGCCGGCCATCCATGCCTGGGCTCCTGGCGACTGCGGTTCGGTTGGCATGGGCTCGTCGCTGTGGGAGGGGGCCGTCGGCCTTCTCACTGTACTTGAGGTACCCTCCGGTGAGCATCGATCCCGGGGTACCCTTGGGGGGTTTGCAGCCACTCGCTCTCTCTCGTCCTGTGCAAATGAAGCATCTGTCAGCTCAATGGCTTCTACTAGAGTAGCCAGACTGGTGGGGTTTCTCATACTCACGGGGCAGCAAAGTTTCTGGAGAGGGCTCTGAGCAGGCGGTCGATCACTACTCTTTCAGCGAACTGGGAGGCGGTGGTGTTCCCCGATAGCAACCAGAGCTGTGCCAGTCTGGAGAGCTGTGTGCCTTTTACCCGGGCGGAGATCTGTTCATCATATGACCATTGCCAGAACTGCTGTGATGCGCTGATGGGAGAAAGCACCAGCCTCGCTAATATCTCTCCTTTCAATATCTCATAATCTTAATTTTGTGGGGTTTTTAGTGAAAAATAAGCACGTCGCACTTCACCAGTCAGAAACGGAGCCAGGATTCTCGCCCATTCTTTCTTATCCCACAGCTCTTGGGTTGCTATCACCTCAAACATGTGTAAATACGCTTCAATGTCATCTAGTTTGCTGAGTTTCGTAAGGTGGTGGTGTGCAGTATTCCTGGCATCCAGAAGAGGCACCTGTTGGCCCAATAGGCTTTAGACCACCTGCTCTGTCCTTTCTAATCTGATCCGAGAGCTGTTGTTGCCGCCACGTCTGTGAGCTGCCGCAGTATTTCCTCATTACGTTGTTTCCAGGAGAGCGAGCGAGATGACAAACTGCAAAGACAAACAACAAGTGTGAGCGGTTGATGGAATCCTTAATTTCACTCCTATAAAGTGCGCATTCTCCACCAGTGTAGCAGGGTGGAGTGAAAAGGCAGACACAAGTTGTAAGTGAACACACCCCGAAGGATTTTTTATTTACAGAGAAGGTGAAAAGTGCGAAGAGTGCAGGTATCTTCCGTGAACTTCCCTCTGTCCCAGTGTTGCCGTGCTCCAGGTGCGTTGTGGGT
This sequence comes from Danio rerio, assembly GCF_052040795.2. Taxonomy (NCBI): domain Eukaryota; kingdom Metazoa; phylum Chordata; class Actinopteri; order Cypriniformes; family Danionidae; genus Danio; species Danio rerio. Next base: position 17,377,150 of record NC_141032.1, read on the forward strand.
GAGTTGATGGTGATGATTCCTTTGATATTGTCCGTGCTGTTGTGAAACGCTGATCGCCCAATCCGATCAATCCGTGCTTTCTGTATGAGAGAGAGAGAGAGAGAACTCATTAGAGTCAGGGTTAGTGGAGAGGCTTCTCACCGTCTGTCTTCTTAGAGCTGGTTTTATCTTGTGTGCTGCTGATGAGATCCAGGTGCAGGCGATCGGCGTAATTGCATCCAGGTGGCTTGTGTGCTCCTTTCCCAGGATGACGCTGATTGTCAAAAGGGTGGCCCGCCACACCTATTTCCCATGATGCACCTGGCTACAGTGCTGTGTGCCAGGTCATTACAATATATATGTGGCCCGTTTCACTGAATTGGTGACATTTCTGTCATGTACGTTGCACTCAGAAAGTATTCATAGCGCTTCTCTTTTCCACATTTTTTAAGTGTCAGCCTTATTCCAAAATGGATTAATGTCATTTATTTCCTCAAAATTCTACACACATTACCCTACAATGACAATTAAAAAAAAGCTTTTTTTAAATTGTTGCAATTTTATTAAAAATAAAAAAACCTGAAAAATCACGTTTACATAAGTATTCACAGCCTTTGCTCAATACTTTGTTGGTGCACCTTTGGCAGAAATTACAGCCTCATGTCTTTTTGAATATGATGCCACAAGCTTGGCACACCTGTCTATTCTAACTAGTCTTCCAGTTCCTGCTGCTGAAAAACATCCCCACAGCAGAATGCTGCCATCACCATGCTTCACTGTAGAGATGGTATTAGCCTAGTGATGAGCGGTGCCTGGTTTTCTCTAAACATAATGCCTGGCATACACTCCAAAAGTTCAATATTAGTCTCATCAGACCAGAGAACGTAGTTTCTTATGGTCTGAGAGCTCTTCAGATGCATTTTGGCAAATTCCAAGTGGGGAGTGGCATTCCGTCTGATATGTAGTTATTTGTTTCCTTGGAAAAATAGATAACCTTTTTTTGCACTACAAATATATTTACATTACTCAAAAAATATGTTTGCCAAAAATACTCTTAAAGCAATATAATTTCATATTACATCTTCCAATACTTCGTAGTGCATCACTCTACAGTCAGTTTAAAATAATCCACTTTTAAAACCCAGATTTACATAAGGTACACCTATAACAAAGCAAATTACAAAAAAAATAAAACAACTGATAAAAGTTTCAGTTACATACTGTACCAGCTGAGCATATGTCATAAACATCCATAATTAAAAGCTCAATGGCTAAAATAAAATATAAAAAATCACTCCACAAAAGGATGTACATTTGCAAATCACTAGTTAAAGCATTTTGAATCAATCACTTCAGTCTCTTTCGATATTATGTGGCAAAGGTGTATGACATACATTTTCTCTGTAAGGTCTACCAGAATGTTGCGTTTAATTCTGTTTCACCAATCAGAGCCAAGCTTTTCAAATCGAAACATAAAATTGTCCAATCTTAGGGTGCTTTCACACCTACACTTTTGTTTCGGAACGTATATCGTTTGCCCAGTTAGCGCGGTTTGATTGGCATATGTGAACAGGGCAATCGCGCTCTGTTCCGCGCCAAAGTAATCGCTCCGAGATCGCTTGAATGAGGTGGTCTCGGCTCGATTGAAACGAACCCTGGAGCGGATCGATTGCAGTGAGAGTGATCTGATCCGAGCGCGGTTATATCACAGTGTTTTATGGATATGCAATAGGCTTACGGCTATATAAAGAGAGAATTATGAGTATGTCGGGAAGTTTCGCGAGTCTCCCGATGCCCGCAAACGAGTGATGATCTTCCGGTAATCTCGTGTCTCCCTCCCGGTCCTCAAATAGGCATCGTCGCGCATCCTTCTCACCCCTCCCCATCGCGTCTCTGCACAGACACGTCACGCGCACGCACCCTGTCAATCACCACCAAACCACCACCTCTCCTGACAGCTGAGCGGGACACTGCAAAATAAACCCTGACACTCTGACCAATGTGATGAGAGTTTACTCACACGTAACTTGTTTTAGCTCTTTTGGTCCGATTATAAACTTTGCAGTGTGAAAGCGAATCGCTCCAAGAGCAAAGAGCAACAATGTAACAATTGTAATCTCTGTTTCGGAACAACTGAATCGATACACAGGTGTGAAAGCACCCTTATTGAGCGCGAGCAACAAGTTCATATTTGCCGATAACAGAAGACAGATTGTTTCCGAGGTTTCCGAAATTTTTATTGTTTTATTTCCCAGACTCAAATCTTGTAAAGGTAGACAACACCGATATAATTACACAAAAACATTGACGACAAGAAAAACCTGGTCAGAACGCGTGAACAACTGGACTGTGAAGAGGATTACGTGAGTTAAATGAACTCACCAGATATCAAAGCTGGAGACTATAAAGCTTTCCAGAGCTTTGCACTCAACATTGACCTTCTGGTGGGTATGCTTATATCTCTGGAGGGACCAAATGGACGAGAACTTAATTGTACTGGACATGTGGACAGATTGCTTAGCAAACTCCCTAAACATTACAGGGATGGCTTCATAGAGCATCTCTAGTTACGGGGTAGACTGAGTACAGTTAGTCTCAATCCGTATAACTTACACAACCTTACAGAATGGTTGAGGGTCAAAGCAGAAGCTCAGCGGCTTTCTTCAAAGATGGCTCAACGTTACCACACTGAAAAGGCATCTGTTCGTAGGGAGCGTCCTGCTATCATTAGGCCACAGACTCATGCTATTTCTGTCTATTATGGTAGTAACCCATCTGAGAATGTGAAAATGGGGCAGCCTATTCGCACCGAGGCATCTGCAAACCCTCATCCTGCTAAATCAACAAAGTGTCTGTGTTTATTCTGTCACAGCGAAGAACATTACCTCTCTCAATGCAATGAGATCACTGAATGCCCACCTGAGCGACTCATTAAATGGATTAAAAATGGAAAGAGGTGTTGGAAATGCGGACGCACTAGCCATAACTGTAAAGAATGTACACTGAAGAAACCCTATGGGGAATGTGGAGACGTGCATCTTAGTGTTCTCCATCGAATAGCAGAGCAGGGTCCGAGCATCATGCTGGTTACAACATCAAAGAACCACTCGATCTACATAACATCACCTAGCTCTATGGGACGGGTCTTCCTAAAGGTCACCCCCGTTCTGCTGTGGAAAGGTGAAAAGTCTATACAAACCTATGCTATCCTTGATGATGGTGCACAGCGCAGCATGATCCTCCCGGCAGCTCTCCACCAACTAGGACTACAAGGAAAGTTTATGGGAAAGGTTATGGCTCTTCGAACTATTCGCCATGATGTCACTCATGTGGAGGGCCAATCTGTCCAATTTCAGATTTCATCCCAGTCTAAACCAAATGCAAGGTATGGCCTCACTGGTGTATTCACTGCACCTCTCCTGAATCTGACAGAGCGGACGTACCCAATCAAACGACTTCAAAAGAGCTACTGTCACTTGCGGGGCATTCCAATTCCATCATTTAATAAAATTCAACCTTTACTCTTAATTGGCTCTGATTATCCAGGTTTAATTGCGGCAAAGGAACCCATTAGAGTGGGCCCAGATGGAGGACCAGCCGCAGTACACATGCAGCTTGGCTGGGTACTTCAAGGACCAGATGGTCTTCTTCCACACCAAGTGTCACCTCAACAGTGCTTACTCACTTCCCTTTCAACAGTGCGAGACCCCATCCTTCAACAGGTCAAACAGCTGTGGCAGTTGGACGTTCTCCCTTACCGACACGAGAAACTGGTAGTACGTTCACGACTAGACCAACTTGCTATAGATCTGTTGGAGAGCAAAACACAGCGAGTGGAGGTGAATAATACATGTCATTATGCCACACCTCTTCTCAGGGTTCCAAACTCACCTCCTCTCAAGGCTACCAAAGATGCTGTTCCACACAATCTCAGGGCCATAGAGAAACGCTTAGGAAAAGATCCAAGAAAAGCTAAGGTCTATGAGGCTGAAATTCAGAAGCTTCTGGACGCCGAATATGTTGTCAAGGTTCCTTCGGAGTTTCTGAGTTCAGATGAGGAATCGTGGTTTATTCCACACCATCTTGTTCACCATAATGGCAAGGACAGGTTAGTTTTTAACTGTTCTCTTGTTCATCGAGGGCTTTCACTCAACCAGCAGCTCCTACCCGGACCCTGCCTTGGTGCATCATTATTAGGAGTTCTTATTCGATTCAGACAGCACATGGTCGCAGTCAGCGGTGACATACGCGCTATGTTTCATCAAATACGACTTCTGCCTGAGGACAGGCCTTTCCTGAGGTTTATATGGAGAAACATGCGAAAGGAGGAGCAACCTGATGTCTACCAATGGCAAGTCTTGCCCTTCGGGACGACTTGCAGTACATGTTGTGCAACATTTGCACTTCAGAAGCACGTCAGGGACTACCAACCATGTGATGTTGAAGTGAGGCAGTCGATAGAACAGTGCTTTTATGTTGACAACTTCCTACAGAGTCTTCCTACTGCAGAGGAAGCCAGGCAGTTGGTCAACAAGATGAGATCTGTACTTAACTCAGGAGGGTTTGAAATCCGGCAGTGGGCCAGTAATGTCCCGTCTGTTGTTGAACATTTGCCAACAACTGCTAAGTCAGAAAGCATTGAGCTGTGGCTGCAGAAAAATCATTCTGACCCTCAGGAGCCAGCTCTAGGTCTAATATGGCACTGCCGGGAGGACCAACTGGGCTACAAACAACACCCATCTGCCCAACAATCCCCAACAATGAGGCACATATACAGAGTTCTGGCATCCCAATATGACCCATTAGGGTTCATCTCCCCCTTTACTACAAGGACTAAAGTTCTAGTTCAGAAACTCTGGGCTAAGCCAAGAAGTTGGGATGACCCAAACCTTCCCACAGATCTTTTTGAGAAATGGAAAACTTGGGAACAGGAACTACCCAACTTGACCAAGGTAATGTTTCCTCGTTGTTACCTCTTATCACAATTTAGTAAGGAGACATCCCGATGCAGCTTGCACATATTCTGTGATGCGGCCGAGACGGCCTATGGGGCAGTAGCGTACCTGCTTACTGAGCAAAGGGGCCAACTCCATACTTCTTTCATTATGGCCAAGTCTAGAGTGGCTCCCAAGCGACAATTGTCAATCCCGAGATTAGAGCTTTGCGCAGCATTGGCAGGGGCCCAACTTGCTAAGCTTCTAACACAGGAGCTGACCATTCCAATTGAGACAACTACACTCTGGACTGATTCAACTACTGTATTGACATGGATTCAGTCAGAATCATGTCGATATAAAGTCTTTGTCGGCACAAGAGTGGCCGAGATCCAAGAGTTAACTGACCTGCACTCATGGAGGTATGTGGACTCAGCAAGTAACCCGGCAGATGACATTACCCAGGGAAAGACTCTGGTTGAGCTGGCAAGCCCCAGCAGGTGGAATCAGGGCCCAGATTTTCTATTGGGGCCATTTCTCAATGGCCAGCTATACCTTCTCTCAAAGATCGAGAAGACTCATCAGAGATTAAGAAGACTGTATTCTGCGGTCTAACTATCGATAAACAGAATTCACATATTCCTGATGCAACCCAGTTTACCTCCTGGAAGGCATTAGTCAAGGCTACTTATCAGTCTCTTCATGGAGCGGCTGCTCTCGATCCAGAAACATCCGGTCCAGATTATCAAAGCATTGAAGCATTAATTCTAAGCCAATGCCAAGCTGAATCGTTTCCACTGGAAGTCAAGGCTTTACGCCAAGGGAGGCCAGTTTCCCCTTCAAGTGGTCTAAACACGCTTGCCCCAGAGTTTGATCAGGCACTGAATTTAATACGAGTTGGAGGACGGCTCAGAAAGTTGGAGGGCTCAAGTCCAATAGAGATTCACCCTATAGTATTAGATCCCCAACATACTATCACCAAGCTACTCATCCAAGATGTAGATGAACGCCTGCTTCATCCAGGGCCAGACCTAGTTTTCGCAGAGCTCCGACAAAACTACTTAAAGGGTAGACAAGCAATGAAAAAGCACCACAGAGAATGTGTGCAATGCCAGATGTGGAGGGCTAAACCAACTGTGCCCATTATGGCTGACTTACCCTTAGCTCGGCTACAGCTCTATCAGCGGGCATTCTTTTCAACGGGGTCGACTGCTTTGGGCCATTTACCGTCAAAGTAGGCCATCGGTCAGAGAAACAATGGGGTGTGATCTTTAAATGTGTGACGACATGATGCATACACCTCGATTTCCTTAACAGCCTAGACACAGATGCCTTCTTACTCGCCCTAAGGCGTTTCATAGCCAGACGGGGTACCCCATCAGAGATTGTCTCAGACCAAGGAACTAATTTCCGAGGTGCGGAAACAGAGCTGAGAGAGGGCTTTAAGGCAATGAAATCCCAACTGCAAGAACAGCTGACAGACCAACAGATTGTGTTCAGGATGAATCCACCTGCATCACCGCATTTTGGCGGTGCATGGGAACGCGAAATAAAATCAGTGAAAACGGCCCTACAGGTTGTCGCAGGAAATCAGTCCCTACGAGAAGATGTTCTGCTCACTGTCTTGATTGAGATAGAGGGTATTCTGAATAGCAAGCCATTAGGCTATGTGTCTTCTGATGTAGCAGATGTGGACCCGGTCACCCCTAACGTCCTGCTCATGGGGCGGCGGGACGCTTCACTACCCCAGGTAGTATACATGCCAGAGCCTCTATCTAAACGACGATGGCGCCATGCTCAGAGTGTGGTTGAACATTTTTGGGCATATTTTACACGGCATTACCTGCCTAACCTCCAATCTCACCATAAGTGGCAACGTGAGACTCCGGATTTAATCAAGGATGCTGTAGTGATGGTGGTAGATCCACATCTGCCACGGGCTCACTGGTCTATTGGAAGGATTGAAAGTCTGGTACCCAGTGAAGACGGACATATTAGGTCAGCAAAGGTCAGGATTAAGGACCGCCTGTATCTTCGTCCGGTAGCTAAGCTGGTCCAGATTCCTGCACTCCCGAACAGTGGAGATACGGACACTAATTAAGGAATTTATGTTTCTGCAAATTAGCTATGCTAATCTGGGGGCGGCTGTACTAAATTCCTTATTGAGTGTTAAACAGACGTATTGATGTGCGCTCGCTCTAGATGGGCGTGTTCAGAACACTGACGGCAGTCTGTCAGTGATGGTCTAGTTTGGTTTCATTTTTCCTTCTCTCCTCATATTGATGAGTGGTAAACGTGCGTGCATGACTGTAAGTTGATTTATGTTCCGTTGTTAGTAATTCTGTTTATCATGTTATAGTAATCCTGCTGCGGCACGGCCGACTGATATTACTATTAGTTCATATTGGAGTTTATAGAATGTGAAAGGATGACTCGCGGCTATTTCCCGCGTCTATATTTAGCGCCTATCACGTCATATTTTATATTCACGTTAAGTTGAACTGTATGCTGAAATGAACATTTGTGTTACTGTATACAGATAGATCTTGATATTTATTTCTTTATTTCAGATAAAACCACACCTGTTACCACCTCTGTTCATTTGAGAACTGTGAAATACTAGAGGATGTAAAGTGCCACATTCTGAAAAGATAAAACATAAATAATCATCATCTGTCTCCTGTCACGCTTCTTACTGGGGCTCCGTATTGGACTAGCAGGACTAGCATCCTTTATAATATCTTCTATTCTGTTGGTAAAACTACAATAAAAGGAAAGGGGGAAAAAAAGGGGAATACAATCTTATTCACATGACAAAGATATTTCCAACATGTTCAGTTCAATCAGCTAGACATTATCCTACTACTAATGTACATAGTTCTTTTTTACACAAATCTTGTACACACATAAGGAAATCTATTAAATAAAACACATTTTATATCAAATGTCAGCAAATTAACATATTTGCTACGCCACTCTTATGAACTTGTCTCACTAATTATGAACATGTGATTGGAGAGCAAATACAGGAATAATAAATCTAATAAACCAGTAATGACTCTTTAACATGCAACATTTGAACATACAATTGCTGTTTAATCAAACTGTGGACTTACGGACATATAATTCCAAGGTTTCCACGTTTTAATCAGGCACCGAAAGAACTGCGTGCGTGAGTTGTCCTTGACTGTATGCACTGAAGGAAAACGAAAGTGAATCTTAATTGTACATATAGTGCAGTGTCTTTAATGTCCGGTAGGTGGAGCGCCAAACCCACAAATGGCTATAGAAGACCACACACTGAGTGATATCCGATTTAAAGTGGGTCTCAGATTGTACAAGAAGCAGTGCATTAAATTGCATTTCCCCCGCCATATCTTTATAATATGAGCATTTATTTTACCCCAGTATATTCAATGGAGCTTCTGCGTTAGCCATTCTGACGGGCACGTGCGAGTAAACAGCTTTTTGTCTCGTTTTACGCTTGGGCAACCAAATAAATGCTAAAGTTTATTTAACTGAATGTATTTTAATGACATTACAACATCGATGCTGTATAAGGAACCGTATAAAATGGAAAAAGTTCACAATAACAGGTCACCGGAAGTGTATCAGCATGGGAACAGCACTAGCTCGGCATATACCCTATTAGTCCAAAACGCGCATTACTTTTGCGGTTGGACCTGTTTTAGTACGGATCATATTCTCACCACAAATGAACAGCTCCAGGGTTCGTTTGAAAGCGTACCGAGACCACCTCTTCAACCAGGTCTCGGTACGCTTATTTGGTCCGCTTTTGGTGCGCACTCGAGTACGATTGCTGCATTCTCACCTGCCCAAATGAACCGTACCAAAAGAGAAAACGAACTCTAGTGCGATTTAATCGAACTAAATAAGGCAGGTGTGAAAGCACCCTTAAAACTCATCTTAAGATGCACCCTTATGGGAAAATCTGGCAATGAAACCTGTAAGGACCAGTTGGACCCTCACAAGGTCAATAGGTATGTTTTAGTCCTATACATGATCATTTTTTAAATGTTTTTTTTTTATCGTCAAGGGGAACTGAATAAAGCAAAATAATAGTATTCACTAAAATAACTTTTAGTAATTTTGTTTTACATTATTTGACAGTACATGTAATTTTTATATTAGAAAATAGCTTTTATATTTAACGATACTTTTCTCTTTCCACAGACAATGTAAAAAAAATTCCTAAACACCATAGTGTCTGAGGTGTGATCTCCCATCGCAGAAAATGCAACAAAAAATTCCTCCACTTTAAGGATACAGTGAAGCATCAGCTCTATGTTTGGTTTAATGTGTTTTGTTACACATGTTTTTTCCTGTTTGATTGCACTTTACTTCACACTGTTGTACATTGTTAATTGTCAATTGAAAAAGTTGAAAATTACAGTTTTTCAAGCATTCAAAAGCCGTGCATTTATTTGTGTTTGTAATGTACTTTTACAGCATATTTGTAATAGAATTTAAATTCATTATTCTGAATTATGTTGTTGTTGAAATAAAGTAGGTCTTGTAGTACTCTGCAAATTTATAGAAAGTATAGTAATAACACAATGTAAAATGTTTAATGTAAAGCTTAAAATATTCTTCAACTAGGCTTAAAATATACTTTAACTAGTTTTAAATTGCACTTTAGGTGTGCTTAAATTATACTTTATCACAACTTAAAGTATACTTCAACTGGGCTTATACTATACATTAATGCACTGCAGCTGGGCTGAAAATACACTTTATCTAAACTTAAAATATACTTTAACTGTGTTTTAAATATACTTTAACTGTATTTCAAGTACATAATTTAAATGTACTTTAAATAAAATACACTTTTAAAAGTACACTTTAATTGTACTCAAAGTATGTCCATTTTAACACAACTAAGTATGTTACAAGATATTTTAAGTAGCTTAAAGTTAATCTTAAGTATATATAAAGTAACAATAAATATGCTTGAAGTTGTTCCAAAATAACACACTTAATATACACTTAGTATAGTACAATTAAAGTATGATAAGTATGTCTAAAAAAGTACAACTTAAGTACACTTTCTTTTCACCTGGGTTAGCAGAAGACATTGTGCATATAAAAAACAAGCAAAGCAGTAGATTAATATTATTCAACATATCCCAGATTTTTAAAGAAAAATATTAGATACAACCCCATTTGTAATCTTTAACATTTTCAAAAGTAACTATAATTTAATTACACATTTTTCTCAGTAACTCTAAGGAATTGCTGTTACTTTTATTTTGTAATTAAATTACGTAAAGCTGTTACATGTAACTGGTTACTCCCCAACACTGGTTATTGATCACCTCCCTGACTAAGGCCCTTCTTTCCCGATCACTCAGCTTAGATGGCTGGCCAGCTCTAAAAGAGTCTAGGTGGTTCCAAACATCTTCTACTTACGGATAATGGAGGCCACTGTGCTCTTTGGAAATTTCAGAATGGCAGAAATTTTTCTGCATCCTTACCCAGCCTTGTGCCTCGAGACAATCTTGTCTCGGAGGTCTACAGACTATTCCTTTGTCTTCATGCTTGGTTTATGCTTTGACATGCACTGTCAACTCTGGGACTTATATAGACAGCTTTTCAAATCATGACCAATCAATTGAATTTACCACAAGTGAACTCCAATTAAGCTGCTGAAACATCTCAAGAATGATCAGTGTAAACAGAATGTATCTGAGTTCAATTTAGAGCTTTTCGGCAAAGGCTGTGAATACCTATGTACATGTGATTTTTCAGGGTTTTTAATTTTTAATAAATTAGCAACAATTTCAAAAAAAAAATCACAATGTTATTATGGGGTATTGTGTGTGAATTTTGAGGGATTAATCAAATTTAATCCATTTTGAAATAAGACTGTAACATAATAATAATATATATATATATATATATATATATATATATATATATATATATATATATATATATATATATATATTAGGGATGTAACGGTATTGTAAATACCGTCATACCGCAATATTATTTTTTTTTCGATATTACCGAAGTCGCATGACTCGGTAAAACTATAGGTCTTCTGAGAAAATTTGCTTAGGCGAATGAAGCGAACGGGAGGTAGCGAAAACTACAATACCCATCAGCCCATGCTTGACCATCATCCCTTGCGGTCTGTTGTCGCTACAGATCCAGTAATGCGGAAATGGAGTGTGCTGCTAGAAGCGGGGATGAAAAGAGCTGGAAAACTCTAAGGCCCCGTTTACACGTTTTAGTTTGAAAACGCATAAGTTTTGCTACGGTTACGCCAACCGTCCACACTACGCCGGAGTTCTCGAGCGCCGAAAACGGAGCGTTTCGAAATGTGTGGATAATGTCTCAGTGTGGATAATGGAAAGCGGAGACATCTGAAAACGGAGGCGGGGCTGCAGACGTTCGCCTCTCTGATTGGGGCTTTTCCTGAATATTAAGTAGCCTAACACGCACAGTCCAGTCCTGCATCCTCTCCTTGTAAGTTCAGACTTCGCAAGTTTGATCAAGGCTGCAGTCTCTTCTTCTCAGTTTGATATGGAAAAGCAGACTATACCGAGGACACGGGTAAATCTTCAAAGGGAACAGTGTACTTTGTAACTTCATTCACATCATCCTGGCTTCATTGTTTCACTTTATCAACAATAAAATGTAAACATGATTTAAGGAACTGCCTATTTTCATTTTAATATTAGCAACTTAGACAGCAGACATGTTGAGGCGTCGTGCTGCATAAGATGAGCGTCATCTTCACTGTGTGGATATTTATAACAAAACGGAGCCGATAACAACTGCCTCCTTTCAATTTCAGTGAAAATACGAAACATACCCTCTCTTTTGCTGAGTATCAGTTTTAATAATCGATAATGGCCATTTTAAAAGTATAACATACAATAAGTTTATACATTATAGGAAATAAAGGCAAGCGATCAGTCAATATACAGAATGTACGTGGTTACATTAATCATTAACTTATCTTTGCGCTCATCCAAAACACGTTACCTGAGAACAAGTAATAGATTCCAATGACCAAAGTCAGGGAATATGTCGTTAGATAAAGACAACAAGATAAATGAAATATCCCGTTTAATAAATATAGTGAGATTAGATCCAGCGGGAGATGCTTGAGGAGAAGTCCGACTAGCAGAGCTCTCATCTGGGTAGATGGGCTGAGTGTGATTAAATGTTGAATGTGATGAGTTTTCAACAATATTAAATTGAAACTTTATTGTTTTTACATGGTTTAATAATTTTTTGTTATTAAAATTGAAGTTCCTGTTTCAAAGCTTACAGATAGATGGCTAATTTGTATGTCATTGACACTTTTGGCACTTTTTTGGAGTATTTTCATAAGTTTTGTTTTTTCCTGTAAATGATTCAATAAATACCGTACCGTGACATTCATACCGAGGTATTACCGTACCGTGAAATTCTGATACCGTTACATCCCTATATATATATATATATATATATATATATATATATATATATATATATATATATATATATATATATATATGAGCAATATCACAACACAAGTAGCAACACAACACGAGTTGCAGTGTGAAATGGTATTTTAGCTATGATGATATACAGCCATATCACACTGCTACAAGTTTATACAACAATTCGACTGCATGATTGTGTTTATAAAATAGAAAATCAGACACAGAGACTCTTAAAAAGCCTTTTGTAAGAGGAACTACTTTCATCATTTGAAAAAGAAACCATTCATACACCTCTGCAGCTAACAATCAGAACAGTGGACAACTTTGCTACTTTACGAACGTCACTTTAAAGCTAGTATTAGAATGTTTTTCTAGCATAATATCTAAAATGATGACAAAACAGGTGATTTTGCTCCCGTTCAAGATTAAAAGCTAAAAGATGAGAATTGCCATCAGTCTACAGAGATTTCCCATTATTTCTCTATTGCAAGCCCGTCCCCCCCCAACCCCCCACCCCCAAAAAAAAGGCAGAGCAAATAGTAATAGATTACTATGGTATAAATACAGCACTATAAATATATAAAAGAGAGAGAAAGACTTAGATTGTCACTTACCTGTTCTGTAATGATTTGTTCAGTTGTTTGAAATGTACACTGAAAAAATCTCCCCTAAGGACTTTTTATTCAGTCTCTGTCACCATCTTGTGACGGAAAGTCCACCATCTTTGCTCTGCTCCATATGGCAGGCTGGCCACCAACACGCTGAATCTCTAAAAGTATGAACATTTAAAATAGGTACTATCCTTAACAAAAAACTTGATAGTTGCAATCTAAACAACTACATTCTTGCCTTAAAAAAGCCTCAAAAGTACATTATGTTGTCCAACAGCTGCAAGTCAAACTGTAGTCATGTCAGTTGGCATTTCTGTGTGGAGTTTGTATGTTCTCCTCGTGTTTGCGTGGGTTTCCTCGGGTGCTCCTGTATGTATGGTGACAACAAATTAAGCCAAAAAGAAAAAAAAAAAAATATATATATATATATATATATATATATATATATATATATATATATATATATATATATATATAATCATTATTATTACTTTATTTTATTTTTAATATATACAAAATATATACAGTGAAAATGTCCTTGCGCTGTTGAACATAATTTGGGAAATAATATAAAAAGAAAAAAAAATTCAAATGGGGGTTAATAATTCTGACTTCATCTGTAACATTCAAAAGATTGATTAAAAATGACCTAAAACAGTGAAAATAGCTTCTTCTTTTTTTTTTGCTTTTTCCCAGTCTCCAACACTGTATTCACTCTATAATATAATCATTAAAAATCATACATTTTTTAATTGTGTTTTGCACTGTTGTGTAACCATATCTTATCTTTGCCTCTTACATATATATATTTGAACAAAAAAAACAACATATTTTTACATATTCGATTACATTGTAAAGTAGATAGGATGCATCATTTTTAAAATACTGTCCTATTACCTAAATTATTTCATAGGTGTAATTTGTTTAGTGTAAACCTTTCACATATTTGGCATATCAATAACAGGAGTGAGAAGCATCTTCTGATGTATTTATTTTGTAGAATATTATTAGATTATTATATATTAGTTTCTATTATTCACCTGATTTTGACATTTTATAGTTAAACACTGAAGTTGTAATATATTTAAAGTGATAGTTTTCCTAAAAATGACAATTCTGCCACTGAGAGTCAAAAAGGTTGTTGTTGTTTTTTTGGCCAACCCGTGAAAACATCCTTTGGTACTTATTTGAGGACATTGTGTGTTTCATCATACCCTCAAAGACAGTCACAGTTCATCACATGGGAATTGAAAAAGATGTCTGGCCCAAAGATAACGTTTTTTAAGGTTAGGGATGTTTGCTTTTATTTTAAAGATTTAATTCCTTAAGTTTGTAGACAAGTAATAGTATTTATAGTAACAGTTGTTGTATTTATGTTAAAATAGATGGAGAAGACCCATACTATGAAGAAGAAACATGGCATGATGCAGGGAAAGAGGCAACCTTTTCTATATTTCCTTCTCTAACTCTTCTGTCGTATTCTTTTCATCTTCTGCAGTGTTAAGAACTGCAAACATAGCATGCTCCTTTCACTCAAATATTCCTCTTCTCTTTTCACACATGCAAACACATTCTTGTTTTCTTCTTGCTTTCCTTGTGATTTTTTTTTCCCACAATTTATATATAAAATTTATATATAAAAAGAATGAATTTTAGGCCAGGCTTTCTTTTTTATAGAAAAAAAATTACTTGGTTGCATATAAAGTGGTTTTTTTCATAAATCTAAATGTTTGAAAATGTAACAACCCATATTTTAAAAAAGCACTTTCTTCAGGGAAAAGGTAACCTGATACACTGTTAACCATGCTATTTAAAAAACAAAAAACTCAAAAACAGAACGGCCACTTGTGTTATTAGATTCTGCAAAAATTAAATAACACTCCACTACAAGAATTTAAGGCAGTGTGAGAGTGAGATTAAAAATGTAAAGTGAAAGAAAGAGGGAGAGACAGAGAAAAAGGGATCTGAGGGTAGAGGGCAGTGAGCTGGATTCAATGCCATCTGACAGGTCCAGCTGGGTGACTGGCTGCCCCAGAGCCCTGCAAACCAGGCAATATGGCGCCCAATTACCAATGCCCATGTGACCATTGCATGGCATCATCAGAACCCATACCCCACTACACCATCCCCCTCCCCCCAAACCCATGCCATCTGTGCAGATAAGCAACAACCTTAACGCACTTACATACAAAATATATAAACACAGAATAGCATTAAACAGTAATACTCACAAACACGTTGTTTAAACCCAGAGATATAGAAGGGAAAACAAAACATACTGAAAAAGTACATTTTTTTTGTTTAGCAAAAACATACCATTAACATACATATTATCTTTACTTACTATCGTCGTTTATCACGAATAATCAAATGCATTTAAATTGATTGAATTTGATTTCTAATGTATTCCAAGTAATCTGAATTTTCACAAGATCTTACATTCTTTTCTTTTTTGCTCTGCACGCGTTTTCTCTGCAGTGCTACTCTGCCACAGTGAACAGATGCTGTGGAATTTTGATAAGCTATGCCAGTCTGTGCCAACCTCCATGACAGGGACTGCTGGGGTGTGGCTGGCATGCAGAAATTAGTACGGTGAACACAGCATGAAGCATATAATAAGGTATAAAAATTGCAAGATGTCGAAAAAGACATCGCCAATGTTTTTTTTTCTAAAATTAAGTCTGAAAATAAACGTCCCTAAAATTTATGTTAAATCTGTGTGTTTATTTGTGGACCAAATCTGCCTCACATTAATACCTTTCAATCACTATAAGAAAGAAAACTGTAAAGATATATCCTACTATCTGTCAGAAATTACAGTGTTTACGAATGTCCCCTTCGAACATATAGGCTAACATTAGCTACACACGCAGTACGTCTGCAAAATAATTTTAAATTAACAAAAAAATGTTCAACTTTTTAAAAAAAAAACGATTTAAAAATGTATTTAACCATTTTTTAACTGACTTAAATCATGTTAACCAAATTTACTGTGACTTTACATATTAGAATATTCATACATTGATTCAAGGCCAATTATATTTATCTTCGCATAATTATTTTTTTTAATGTATGAAATTAATTAATGTGCATGACCGGACCGCATACCTACTTCAACTATTCCACAGTGCAATCATTGCTGTTTCTGTTTACGAGCATATAGATGAACCTATCTTCCCTTTAAAACATGAAGTAATGAACAGATGCTGCTGAATTAGGAAAGAAACACCGTCTCCACCCAGCAGTGTAGCTTTGGCTAGCTTGGCACACAGGCGCAGCTGGCATCGCTGTGGTGGGCTGCCCCGCTGGCCGTGCGCACAGACGCTAAGACATTTAGCGATTTGGCAAGTGCGTGTCTCCTGACTGCCTCGGTTCCGTGCCAGCCCGTGGCCTCTGGACACAACTTAAGATCACCTCGGCTGTGGTCGAATTTAAAGAGGGAGCGCCTTTTGTCTCCTTGTTGGCTATTACCCTCTGGACTCTAAACAAAAATGCTGGAATCAAGAGAAATATTTAGTTTGAGCAGATAATTTGGATGAACTATAACGATTTTTAAGCGGAGCATAAAATTAATGAATTAATGATAATGAATTAATTAATGATTTTTTAGTCTACCCGAAAATAAGTGAACTATCTTTTTAAGAAATGTTGTAAACCAATTGAGCGTCATATTTCCTATGGCGATACAAGCTGAATAATACAACACAAAGAAATTGGTCGTTTAGCCAACAGGAGTAGACAATACGGCAAAAAACAAACAAACAAACAAACAAAAAAGACAGTGTGTATATTAAATCCATAGTGCGACAAAGTGGTACTGAAGAAGTGTTATTTAAAAAGTGTCGGCATATTTTATTATATGCCGACACTTTATAAATATTTTTAATACTTACATTAAAAAAGTATAAGTAATACTTATACATAGCCTATTACTTTTTAATATGGCACTAAAATATAATCTCTAAAAATAGCTACTTTGTGTTCTAAAACGCTGATTTACAGTGAAAAGATTTTAAAAATTCACATAAAATGTAATTATTATATAGTTTAACCTATTTATAAACATAGTAATAATAATTAATAAATATTGTTTTGTCTTTAACAATGCAATATGTAACAATAAGTTTGCTACATCACTGATCTTTGTTTGTGCACGTTTTATAAAGTCCCCTGCGTTGTACGTTCGTGATTGCTAACTATTTTGACCATAATAATAATAATAATATTAATAGTCCCGGTAGCTGTTCTAAAATTGTGTTTCAAAGTGATAACGAAAAGTAAATATACTATGTTACAGACCTAACATCATGAAGTGAAATAAATTGACGAATAGGCTATGTTGATTTTCTAATGAATAGCAATGTCCCTTCACGTTTAATCTATTGCGGAATGTTGCTTCAGTCCAGGATATTTTCAAATCAAATAAATTAAATATTTAAATTAAATATTATCAAATAACAAAACTAATCAGCAATTAAACAAACGTTAATTTTTGTTATAATATTACACTGCACCTATTGTGAATGTAAATGTACAAATGTAAAACAACCCAGTTTTTGACCTATTTTAAAATTATCTTACACAGCTACCAATAATTTCTCATTTTCCAAAGGAAACGTGGAATAATACATTTATTTAAGGCACGGTAAATTAAATTAATTTAGATTGTGTATTTATTTGTCCTCAAAGCGCTTATTTTATCGAATTATTGTAAATTCGGATACTCTCTCTCTCTCTCTCTCTCTCTCTCTCTCTCTCTCTCTCTCTCTCTCTATATATATATATATATATATATATATATATATATATATACACACACACACATATACACATAAATATAAATTATTTATATAGCCTAAAATTAATTTATAAATAATAATGGTCAACTTTCGTTTTATTATTTCTAAATGTGATTATACATCGCCTATTATAATGTTAACTACCCAAACATTCATAATTGTTCCTAAAGCGGGAACTTTGGTATATAAGCTAATCTTAGCATTACAGTCTGACCAATTCTCGTAAATGATAACTCCGGATGATTCTGGAACAATATGCTTCCTTATTTATTGAAGCAAGAAACATACTTGATTTAACATTTTTTGCAACATTTTTCTTTCTTGTGTTTTTACATTATAAACTCGCTTTGGGCTCATGTCCTGAATTCTGTATACACATTTTGTCATTAAGTAATTATTGTAAAAATCGGATTCTTATGCAGTAATGCAAAACTAACAAACAACTTATTTGATTAATTGAATTAATTTGAATAAAAAATATATATTACCCTGCACCGACTGATTTCCAAATAAAGTAAAGTAAATGACACTTTTTCAACGTGGATCAAAAAGTCAGAGCAGGGAAGAATCACCTAACTGTGGAAAAAGGCGTTGAGTTCTTCATATGCAGGCGTACGATCGTGGTGCATGTGTACATCATGAAACAGGGGAAGGTTTTCTGAGTGTACACTGCCGCTGCGAGCTCCTGGTGGTCCGCAAGTAATACCATGAGCAGCAGATGAACGTGAGCCATGCAGATTGGTGTAATGCATAGAATATTGATAGCCTCTTTCCGCGTCTGGTGAAAGTGGCTCCTCTTGTCTCACACCAAAGTTACCATTTACACATACCGGAGGGCTGTGGTGGCCCTCGAAATCTGCACTGATGTATTCTGGGGACGTCCCTTCGGTGTACAGAGCCTCATAGGCCGAACAGAGGGAGTGATTTCGGAGGCTATGAGTGCTCGATCCGGACTGACAATTTGTGCTTGAAAGACGGGAGCACTGATATGGATATGATTGAATGGAGAATGAAGGGGTGGGTGTGTGAAAGCGCACTCCCTCCTGACACTGTTCCGTTAGGAAATTCCTTGAGTTAAGTTGGAGACACCCAGCCACCAGATTGGTCGTGGGCTGGGATAGTCCTTTGCACAATGTCTGAACATAAGAGACTACGTCCGGTCTTTTCCCGTTCCTTAAGATTTCGGACAGGGCCCAAATGTAATTTTTTGCCAATCTTAGCGTTTCAATTTTGGAAAGTTTCTGAGTTTTTGAATAGCACGGTACGACCTTGCGTAGATTGTCTAGGGCTGAATTAAGATCGTGCATGCGCGTGCGCTCCCTGGCATTTGCTTTTTGGCGCCGTACTTTCGAGCGCTCTAACCTAGCCGGAGTCATTTTGCGTTTTTTGGGCCCACGTTTTTTGGGTCTGTCTCCATCACCTTCTTCTCCACAGTCATCTTCATCAACATCCTCGTCATAGTCTTCCTCCCCTGCAATTTCAGACTGAGCCCGGCTGCCCCCTCCTTTCACACTGCCCTCGTCTAAGTCCTCGTCGCCAAGGCGACAGCGCTCCTGCTCTTCGTCCTTGGTTTTGGAGTCCTCGCTCCCGCTGTCATCCACCCAGCCCCCGAACTTCTGCATGTCCGGAAGCAGTGAAGGTTCTTTGAATAATCTTGTTAACATTACGATTCCACTGAAACATAAACAGCGATTAAACAAACGTTTTAAAACATGTTGCAATTTAGTACGAATTTAAAAAGGCTATGTCTTGTGAACCGAACTAACTATTTTTAATGACATGGGATTAATTGGGTAAAAAAAAGTTTAAAAAGTCGTTTTCTTGGGTTTGAGTCTATATGTGAGAGAAAAGTTCTAAAATATCAGCCTATACATTAATGAGAAACAGTGACAGAGAGGCCTTACTTCAACTTCCAATTTCTGTTTTCCTGTTTTATTTATTTATTTATTTATTTATATGGGGAATGTTAACCATTTAATATTCTATTCCAAGTAGGCTAGGCTAAACAGTGCTGAATTAGGCTAAATACCGTTTTAGTCAACCTTTAAACCGCAAATGAAAAAAAGGCGTCGCTGTAAGTCAGTCTAATATTAAAATATAATATGGTAATAAGTATGATTGCAATAGCTAATTTATGGGTTCCATTGAAGAGGGCGGGGTCCCAAAAACGCAGAATGTCCATTTTCAACCATTTTCGTAAATAACCATGCTGTCCACTCTTTTCGATTTTCACTCTTGTTTAGGCTATAAAGAATCATAATACATACAAAAGAACCAATTTATATTAGACAGTTGTTCTCATGAAGGTATGAACATGAGAACAACAATGTCGCTCCAAAATTTATTCTTAAAAAGAAAAAAATAAATTACAGGTCTCTTGTCTTTGTCATGCGTAACAACATTACGTGCTTATTTTTTGTTTTACATTTTTGATAGGCTAAATATGCAGAAAATTGATAACCGATTTGATTATACAAAGCTATTACAAACGTTTACTGACAACCTGTTTGATGTTTACATAGGGTAGCCTACTGTTTGATGATCACCAAAAGAAAGCTTGCATTATTAGTATGTCGATATAAATCATAGAAATGTAAAAAATGAGTTAGGCTACTACAGTGGATCACGTTTTAAATGTGTACATGCATTAAATTGCACAACATATAGGCCTAAGAAAAAAAAAACATAATGAATTGTCAAAAATACCTCGTAAAATAAAAATGATAGGATTTAGAGTAAACTAAATTAACATAACATCTGTTTCTGAGCGAGTCGGGTCAGTTTTTTTTATTATTCACTTTAACATTATAGATTTTCTAATACTTAGACTGTAAAACGCAATAGTTAACTGGGATAATTTATCATAGATGACAAAACTCTAAAATAGAAGAACATTTAAAAATAAATTGATCTTGCATCATATTCTCTCGCGTTAGAAAACTCACCTAGTTTATGGTGCTCTACGGGTGAGGGTGCGTGCGTCTACATCATCTTCACGCTACAGTTCCCTACTACGCTACGAAGACTTAGAAAAAGAGAACGACGATTGTCTTTGATCCGATACGTGTTATCCTTTTCCCGGACTGCAGCGAGACGGTGTGGCATCCCTAGCAAGCAGGGTTACATACCTGCTCTTATGCCAAGCCATATGGTGGGCACGTCACTGGCAGGAGCCATCACATGAGAGCGGGTGATTGACACGCGCTCGCATTCGTAGAGATTGCCTTCCCGAGGGAAGAGGAGCCCACCATCTGTCGCTGCCGCTGCACACGCACCTCACTGAAGAGAAACACGCTTTGCATAGAAACTACACCCTATACACAGCTATATCTCTTTATACATGGCGTGAGGGAATGTGGCGAATCAGATTTTTAAAAACTAACGGCTTTATTTGTACATTAAAATGATTTACATGTGTGTGTATGTGTTTGCGAGGCTTTATTATTTTGGTTTGCTTGTGTGCAGAAAGATTTATGCAGTGACTGAACATGCAATCCTATTTCCGTTTTTATTCTTCTTTTAACGCTTAACGTCGGGTAGCATGGCCTAGCCTATGCCTGTTTGAGGACAGGTGACGTTGATAGTCAGTTTTTTTTTATTGTAATAGTTATTAAAACAAAGCCCTACAAGTGCTAAATGTAAGATTTCATTTAAAAATGTTAAATTATAACATCATTTATTTTGATAGCCTATAAAATAACATCCTGACGATATATGGAGATTTAGTTACTTTAATTTGTAGAGGTGGTGTTAGTGGTTGTGGTCAGGGATAGGCAAAAACACAGCAAATTGTATTTAAAAAAAAAAATACCTCACATTTTTACATGAATCAAAATAAACTACAAAACACAGCAGCCACAAATGTATCAAAATACAATACTGTATATTGAAAATACAAAATGCTTTTACAAGGGACCCTCAAATTTCTTTGCAAACCTTCAATCAATAGGTATATTTGATCAATCCCTTGACCATTAAACTGACTTTCTCTTTCTTTTTAGCACACATTTTGTACAATTTTTATACATAAAGTCCTGTCTTAAAGATGATCTGTTTAATCACTGTAAAAAACATATAATGCAGATAGTGAGTTGGAATAGTACTATATACTGTTGAAACCAAGTTTACATACACCCCCAAAAAAGGAACATAACTATTTATTAAAAAATGTCTGATGGTAAATCGTACTAAACGTTTACTAATTTAGGTCTGTTAGGATTACCTTAATGATTTGCTAAATGCCAAAATAATGAGTTTTTTTTGTGTGATTTTTTTATTAAATTGTACACAGTCAAAATTGTACATACATTTCCTTGTTATTTTTTTAGCTTTGGTTTTAAACTGTATGACTTTGGTAAAATGTTTTGGGTATCCTTTCACAAGCTTCTCACAATAGTTTGCAGGAATTTTGTTCCATTCCTTCTGACAGAATTCAGAGTCTTGCTTCAGAGTCTTGCTCGTGCAAGCTTTTTAAACTCTGCCCACACATTCTCTAAAGGATTGAGATCAGGGCTTTGTGATGGCCACTCCAAAACATTCATATTTATTTTTGTTCACTAAATATAGATTTTTCTTCATGTAAACACATGTCTGCAAACTACTAAAATCTCAAGTTTTAGTAATTTCCATAAATCATGTTTTTTGCAGTTGTACTCTTTAAAGGGTCACGAAACACCAAAACACATTTTTTGAGCTGTTGACAGTCGTATATATAAAACAATATAAAACATGATCATCAAAAAAAAAAAAAAAAAAAAACACCTACCAGCCTTCTGCAGAAACATTCCTGATTTCAAACATTAACAAAAGGTAAGAAATAAAACCCTTTCTTTACCTGTAGAGTGGACAGTCCTCAGTGCTGCATCCAGTGTCATTAGTGCAGCTGCTGGTGCCTCTGGAGCAGTGCTGTCATTCCACCTCACCATGAGCATGTACAGTACAGAAGAACCTTCATGTACAATACAGAAGAAACTAGTCATTTAAAGAAAAACTCATGACATACTATTAAAACAATAGGCTAGTCAAGCACTCTTCATAGTCTTAACTACAACCAAAATGTAGATTTAACTTGCATTATAATCCGTGGTGACAAAAAAATTGACCCTTGCTTTCAGTATAAATCAAAGACATTTGTGGTTTTTAAGAATTAATGAGTGTATTTTTAAACAAAAACTTTGTTAACATTCAGGCAAAAATAAACTATTGAATTCATGCAATAAAAAAGGTTTATGGCCTGTGGCTTACAGTAATTTGACTCATTTTATATTATTGATCTTTAAGAAATCACAGAATATTGGTTAGTTTTGTTATTTTATATTGTAATGTACAACAATGAAAAACCAGCCTGTTAAAAACACACCAATCCACTAATGTAAAGACTAAAGAGACTTTTTTGTCATTACAGTGATACAAGCAATAATAACAGCAGCAATAAAAAAATTTATAGAAACGGACAAAACAATAAACAATGACAACTGCAAAGAATTATATAATTATATAACGGCGACGCAGTGAAGCAGTTGGTAGTGCTGTCGCCTCACAGCAAGAAGGTCGCTGGTTCGAGCCTCGGCTGGGCCAGTTGGCATTTCTGTGTGGAGTTTGCATGTTCTCCCTGTGTTCGCGTGGGTTTCCTCCGGGTGCTCTGGTTTCCCCCACAGTCCAAAGACTTGCGGTTTTGTGATTTAACTTTTCAACTATGAAAACAAATTTTACAAATATATATTTTGCCACGGGGCAAGGTAGTGGCGCAGTAGGTAGTGCTGTCGCCTCACAGCAAGAAGGTCGCTGGTTTGAACCTCGGCTCAGTTGGTGTTTCTGTGTGGAGTTTGCATGTTCTCCCTGTCTTCGCTTGGGTTTCCTCCGGTTGCTCCGGTTTCCCCCACAGTCCAAAGACATGCGGTACAGGTAGGCTAAATTGTCGGTAGTGTATGAGTGAGTGTGTGTGTGGATGTTTCCCAGAAATGGGTTGCGGCCGGAAGGGCATCCGCTGCGTAAAAACTTGCTGGATAAGTTGGCGGTTCATTCCGCTGTGGCAACCCCGGATTATTAAAGGGACTAAGCCGACAAGAAAATGAATAAATGAATATTTTGCCACTGAATATTTAAAACTTAAGGTAAACTAGCAGTGTTATGCTGCTTTAAAACAGCACTTTCACTGTAAACAACAGGCTAATAAAAAAAATAAAAATAAAAATTAAATAAAAATTAACAGGAGGAGGTGTTAAAGAACCTTCGTTCTCCGTGACACTAAAAGGCTGAATATCTTTACAGATGAACAATGCAATAGCATCCGTTATTGCCGTAGAGCGAGCAGAATTGTTAGCAAGCGGGGCATGCAAAAAAATTTCAATGCTTTTCTCACCACTTTTGGAGTTGGTAACTACAGGTGAATTAGAGCAGGAAGCAGGGGATGCAAGAACACGGAAAGATGCTTCCACAACAACACAGTGGAGCCGCTTCAAGTGAGATATCAGATTAGTCGTACTGTCCGTGTATTTACAGATGTGCGGCACATTTTGCAAATTGCATCTGTCTTGTCAAGACGTCCATCTTTTATATAAAAACCATAACGTTGCCATACTTTAGATTTAAAACTCAGTGGGGAATAAATTGTCTCGGCGTCCGACGTGTTTGTTTTGCTTCTCACGCTTTCTGAGGGCGCACCACTAGCTTCATCCGCACACCTGATAAACTGAGTTGTAGTGTAAGTGTACACATGCGCAAGTGCGTTGCTAAGGCATACTTTATGTAGGTTGATTAAATTATGCGCCCAAAAACAGGTTGACAACACTTGTTAATAATAAAAAAATACATTCTATATTAAAAATATAAGTTGTATTTTGGAAAAACCGATGCATCTCGCAAAAATCGATGCATCTTGATTTGCTTTCAAAATTTCATTCATCCTCTGCTGCTCTACCGATTCACGCTCATCGTGCACGCTCATGACTGCGTATCGATACATATGGGTTAATCTTCCAATCCCAAGTGTACACATTGCTTAATACACACAGGATGTACAGCAATACACAAATATCTTTACAGATGAAAACAATTAAAGGATTAAAATGTTACAAAAATTATTATTTTCTACATAAATATAAACAACACTGTTTCCATGCCTTCTTTACCTGTTTTTTTCTGTTTATTTATCTGAATCTGTATAATGCTATTATTATTATTGGCAGTATTATATATATATATATATATATATATATATATATATATATATATATATATATATATATATATATATATATATATATATATATATATATATATATATATATATATATTTGTTTAAATTAGAACAAGTTTAGATTTGTCCACCTGTGGGGTTTTGGAGACGTCTGCATCACCATATGGGGTATAAGAACAGGACGTGTGTTTTTTTTTTACTGTTTTTTAACAACACTTCGTTATTCTTGTTCATTTATTAGTTTGCTGGAAATTAGAACTGAACTTAGAAATAGTTTTGAAACAAATTTTTGTGCTTAACAAAGGAAATTAAATATATTGGCTTATGGATGTCTTCAGTGGAGACCGTACAACACCGTTTCCTTGCTCCACCAAAATAAAGGAGTAAAGAGAAAGAAAAGAGGCTGAATGGAGGAGGCTCATTCTTTATTCTTACTGCAGATTGTCTGTTTAACTGTTTTCACGCTAGTGAAGCATTCAGTTTTTCCATTCAGTTTATCCACTTACTAATGCTTTTGCGCCATGTGATTTAGACTAAAACGCTAAAATTGAATCCTTTATGTGCATGTTGCTTAATTTCCATTTGTACTCCAAGCATTGACCACCTTCTTAAAAAAAATTCTGTTTAGATCTCAAGCCTAGGCAAATAACTGAGAAAGCACCAATCTCAAGCCCCATTTTTATGATGTCATCATGTAGACCTATTACAAAGTATTTTACAGTATTTTAATAAACAAAAATACAAGACACTAAAGTATTTTGATACAAAACATTAATCCATTTTCATAAACCCCATAAAAGACAATTTAAAAAATACTATTTTGAATTTAAAATACATATTTTAAATCCATGTATCAGAAATACTGCCCATCACTGGTTGTGGTAAATAAGTAGCCAATAGTCTACCCAGCTTCTGGTGATTGTCAGCAAAGATAATGCCCACTTTAAATGATTAACTGATACTGGTATTTTTGTATTGTTATTTGTAACCTTTCTAACTTTGACTATTTTTTTAAACTAGAAGTGCATAATTGGTACGTTTAAACAGGAATTTATGAGTAGGTAAAATTAGTTAAAGAGCCATGACACCCCCCACTTTCGGTTAAAGTCTACTTGAGAATTTTTTCAAAAGATGCATGATTAATGGGCGTAGAACTCCGCGAGCATCGGGCAGGAGTGGGCGTGGCCATTAGGGGAGAGAACAACTGTTGTAGCCAGTTAGCTCAGAAAATGAGACAAACCGTGAGGAGACGCATGAGTTTATAGTTTACAAAGTTAAAATGCAAAGAAATAAACAGTGATTTAGTGCCCTGCTACATTTGTTATTCGTAATTTCATATACACATAACCACAATTTATATCATTATAAAGATGTGTGTTCATGTAAACAATATAAATGAGGACTTCTCCCTCAATCCCCATATCCAGCAGACTCAGTGCAGCAGGTCTCCTGACCTGTCTATTTTAACCATTAGCCCTGCTGGTAATCTGGACGATTTTGGCAAACACAGCAGCACAGTGAAGTGTCTGAATGTGAACGAACTCCTGATAAAAGACAGCCTCCACTATTCTCTAATTCTCGTGCTGCTCTCCCGACAAAAATGCTAGCAGCACACACACAGCTTTGCTGTATGATCGGCCCTGACAAGATCGCGGGGGAAAGCATGCAACAAACCCCGTGGATCATGGAAACAAACGCATATGAGCCTTCATGAACGGCTAAAAACTGTGTGCTTGGGTCCGTGTCTCAAAGCTCGAGCTTGACTCTGGCAGGTCTGGCAGGTCTCATGAATAATTAAGCAGCCGGCTCTTCTCATAGGATAAGAAAACTCCGCTATGAATAATAACGAGAAACCGACGCGTCATCATTGCACTTGCAGTACTGCGCTACGTCACCGATTTTGATCCCGTCCCAAAAATCATTTTAAACCCGGAAGCTGAAATTAGCTGACAAAAGCTCAAAATTATCCAGTTTTCCCCACAATTAAAGCTGACAGGTGCTAACATTGTCTTAACTGATGCTCAACACACACACATCTGTTAATATATAAAAAAAAAGTTCTCCAGGTTGTCCTGAACCTTTAATGATAATGTGCCCCTCCAAATAAAGTGATTAAGTAAAGATACATTAAAACCAGCAAGCATTTATAAGCCATCTAAACATAGCCTAGATGTCTAGGCTAAAACAAAAATGACAGCTAAATTTGGGCTGTCAGTGAAAATTTTATAGACGTCTAACCTAAGCCCAAGATTAGACTAGTCTTCATTTAGATGGCTATTCAACAACTACCAGTGTTGTGCAAGTTACTTCTAAACTGAAATACATTACAGATTACTTGTTACTGTTATTTAAAAGTAATCCATTACCTTACAATATTATTGTCTCAGAATTGTAATATGTTACATTAATCTTATATTAATTTTTTGTTACTTTTACCAAAATAACTACAGAATTAGAACTTTACATTCTAAAATGACAAAATGTACTGCATAGCATTTTACATCCAGTAGAAAGCGATATGATGTAGCAGAATGACTGTGACCTACCCAGGCTACTAACAATATATTATAAAATTGGCAACGTGAAGGCTCAAGACAATGCAAGAAAGGATGACGGTCAGAATCACAAATGATCTGTTGAAAGTATTATAGAGGTAAAGTGATTATCTGGCAATATCTGTGAATAGCTTGGCTATATTCATATTAGACAAAACAGGACTATATGTAAACTGTAAATGATGAACAGCTTTCTCAATATAATGCTTGTGCACTGATTTCCTCTGTGGGCAAAACTACTTGTGAACTCTCAAATATACGCTGCCTCCGTGCAAATTTTATCACGCTCTCTCATGCACTGCTTACGCACAAATTTTCTTGCACGCTCTCAGTACACTGCTCGGTCAGTGAAATTATATGCAGACTCACAATTTGTGTCTTGTGTTCCCTCTTCCTTTTGTGCTTTTTGATATGATTTATATTGGTCCACAAATTAACAATAACCAAAATACTAAAATAGACTTACTTATTAAATTTTTTATCTAATAATAAATAAACCATAATATTTTTGGCTGTATGTTATATGATGAGATATTTCCAGTTTCAAACACTTAAAGACAAATAGAATAGACATTGAATGTAAACAATTTATTTTAAAAAACATATATTAAACATCCAAAAGGTGAACTACACTAATCAAATAAAAACATTTAAACAAAAATATAACTAACACAAGCAGAAATTTAACTAATAGAAAATAGGCAAACACTGGATAAGGTATTATAGCCTACTGTACTATTCGCTCTTCAAATAAATCCCACTATCAATCCCATTTTATCATGGCAACTAAAATAAAGTAAACTAGTCTCTGTTGTCTTCCACATTGTTGAAGAGATTTTGGAGGACATTTTTGCTGTCACCCTCTTCATTTTATGGAAAAGCTGTTCCACAGGGCCCATGAACACACATATTGACATGTACAGTGTTTTGAACAGTACTATAGTAAAGTACTTCAATTAATCTGTTGTGGTAATACTATAGGTGCTATGGTAACACAAGTGTTATATAAACAAATTACCCAGTGCTTTTTTTTTTTAATTTTTTTTTATAGGGTATATTATTCTACCATTCACCACACTTTACTCTTTGTATTTAATTTTATCAGTTCACTATTCTTAATACTACAGTATGCTGAAGCATTCATTAACAAGTTGTAAATATTGTAGCCTAAAACATAGGCAGTATACCTAACCATTAAAAACACTAGTATTTATTATAGAATTTACCTTAACCTGTAGGTAAAAAGTGTAGCAATACATAAACCATATCAACATTCCTGAGACAACAATTTAACAGGAAAATCTCTGGAGTGCAAAAGCATGAAAAGAGGAGGAAACACAAGGCACAAATTTTGAGTCTGCATCATCGGACAGAGCGAGAGCAGATGATTTGCACGAGAGCAGCCAGTTTTTTGAGTGCACATGAGGAGTTTTGTCCAAGAGTAAAGGAAACTGGCACGTTCACTCACTAGTATTTCATGAATGCACTCTCCACTTGTAATACTGCGCTTAAGACATTTGTCAGTGAAATAGTGCCATAATCACGTACGTCCATTTCACGAATGTACTGTCTTCTGCCATCTTTATCTATTTGCCGCTTTTACGCTGACCGTTAGGGCTTAACCTTACTGCAAACCAGGCTGAGCCAATAGCCTGGGACCTCAAATTCAGAGGCTGAAATATTTCCGCATTCAAAGTAAAAAATCCCAATAGCCAGAGGGAGATTAATGACAACACACGTGTATTTTCACTAATCACAAACAGGAAGTAGAACAGCGGTATTTTTTATTTGTTAATGTCTTGCAGACATAAAGTTTGTTGTAAAGCATGCATTACTGAACATGTACATTTTGTAAAATAATTACGAGGAAAATATGACTGAAAATGTATTAGTAATGCCTTACACTACTGCGTCACAGGAAAATGTAATACTTTACTTTAAAACATTACTTTTGTAGCACATTACTTCCAACACTGACAACTACATATTTCTGTCTACTGCCGATGATTTTTGGTCTGTGCTAAATCATTTTTAAATTTGGGCTGTCAGTGAAAATCTAATAGAGGGGACACTATCTTTAGCTCCATCTGACCAAACCGAGTTTTCTCACTTAGACTGAATTATTTGTGAAAATAATATCGCACTTCAGTACACTAAACAATGACAAAGCCAAACAAAAAGGGAGAGAAAGGAGCTGATGAGGAAAATACAAAAGTAATGAAAGCAAGCGAAGGCGCTAAAGGAGCAGATGCTAACGGTTGCACCGATTCATCAGTTAGCAAGGACGATCATGACAATTATGCTTGCTATCAATACTCTTAGCGCTTTTGTTAACAAGAAATTTGATGATATTTCAAGTTCTCTTTCCACACTAAAGAATGCAGTGGACAAAGTCATCAAGCGAGCAGAAAAAATAGAACAAACGGCAAATGAACCCGAAAGCGAATAGATGCCCTGGAGCAGCTGTGCTCAAAGCTAAATGGTGAGGCGACACAAATGCAAGCAAAAATAGAAGACTTGGGATCACGCAAACTCCTTTCCAAGACGTGCAGGTTATCTGAGTCTCTCATGGCCAGAGCCTACACTGCTGCAGGTTAGACCTCCTCCGGTCTGCACGTTATGGCCACCTATCAACGCTATCAAGCCGAAAATCTGTCCGAGATGCAGGAGGGAGGTTCTCCCCCGGGCTTGCTGCATGAGCTCTGAACGGCAACCGATTATGCTCTCATGACCACCAAATCGGCTGCTCGTGCCCTGGGGAAGACGATGGCCACATTAGTGATCCAGAAACGGCACCTTTGGCTGAGCTTGGCTGATATAAGTGACGTTGACAAAGCTTGCTTTCTTAACGCTCCCATATCCCAGGCTGGCCTGTTCGGCGACACCGTTGGGGAGCGATGAAAGAGCAGTCCAAGGCGATGGGTGAAGTCATCGATCAGCGGGCTCGGAAAACTGCTCCTCCCGCTGCCCCTTCCGCTGCGGCAGCTCTTCACCGAAGGCGGTCACCCGCGGCTTCAACATCCACTCCGCTTCTGCTGCCTGCTTCACCGGCCAAGCGGCAACGGCGAGCCTCCCGCAGGACCGCAACGCCACCGCCCCAGGGCGCTGTTAAGTCTGGTAAACGGGCCGCGAAGCGTTCCCATGACGGCTATTTGGAGAACAGAAAACCTGCTCTTTCCTCGGTGGGGGGCTTCAGGATTATAATTCAGGATTATTACATCAATCCTCAATGACTCTAAACTCATCGCTGCCGGCCTCCGGGCCAGCGGCAACCAAATTTCCAGAAGAGCAGTTTCCTCTCTCTGGATGTGCAAACCCGAGCACTGCCAGTCTGGGACGCTCCGCCTTCCAGCTCGCAGCGCCGGGACCCCTCGCCTCAGGCGCTCAGAGTGCAACAGAACGGACTTCTTTCTCTCACTCCGGCCTCACCGCAGAATCCAGGGAGGAAGGTAAGAGAAACTTTCTTATTTTCAGCTCTTCCTCGGGACGCTCTGCTTCCCGGGATGAGCACTCCCATCCCGAGCTGCCCCTCCGCTGGCATGTCAGCAATCGCTCCGATAGTGCCATTAGCGTGCGCTCTGCTGGCTTGGTTAGCGCCGCTCAGCACGTTGCGGTGGCTCATACGGAGGGTCAGACTCAGCTATGTTCAGTTCGCTTTTCGCCCTCCCAAGTTCACGGGTGTCCTTTTCACGGCGGTGATCCCTGAGAACGCCCCTGTCTTGAGAGAGGAGATTGCTGTCCTCCTGGCGAAGGATGCAATCGAGCAGGTCCCTCCAGCCGAGATAATGTCCGGGTTTTACAGCACGTATTTCATCGTGCCCAAAAAGAGGGGGGGTTAAGGCCAATCCTAAATCTGCGCAGACTGAACTGTCATTTATACAAAATGCCTTTCAGATTGCTCACGCAGAAACGCTTTATTCAGAGCGTCCGTCCAAAGGATTGGTTTGCAGCCATAGACCTGAAGGGCACATGTTTTCACGTCTCCTTTCTTCCACGCCATCGCCCTTTTTCTCCTGTTCGCCTTCAAAGGACGAGCGTGGCAATACAAAGTCCTCCCCTTCGGGCTCTCTCTGTCTCCGCGGGTTTTTACCAAGCTCGCGGAGGGTGGCCTAGCGCTCCTGCGCCTTGCAGGCATCCACATACTCAGCTATCGCAACGATTGGCTCATTCTAGCCTCGTTCCGTGATCAGCCAATTATGAAGAGACAAAGTGTTTCGGCACCTTGACCAGTTGGGGTTTCAGGTTGGGGAGATCTCTTATCTCGGCCTGGAGCTGGATTCGGTCACTATGGTTGCCAGGCTGATGCTTTCCTGTGTAAACGAGCTTTACAGGTAGATGTCTGAAATGTTTTCAGAGGCTCCTGGGGCATATGGCATCCACAGCCGCGGTCACGCCGCTCGGTTTGCTTCATATGAGACCACTTTGGCGTTCGCTTTGCGATCGAGTCCCCAGACAAGCATGGCGCGCGGGCACGCACCGGGTGCGCGTCACTCCGCTGTGTCTCCGCACCCTCAGCCCCTAGACGGATCTGTTTTTTCTACGGGCCGAAGTGCCCCTAGGGTTAGTATCCAGGCATGTTGTCGTAACGACAGATGCCTCCAGCACGGGCTGGGGGGCCGTGTACAATGAGCATGCAGCCGCGGGTTCGTGGTCTGGACCCGGCCTTTATTGGCATATCAACTGCCTGGAGCTGTTGGCAGTGTATCTGGCTCTCCGCCGCTTTTTACCGGTGCTGGAGCGGAAACACATGCTCGTCAGGACGGACAGCATGGCGACGGTGGCTTATATCAACCATATGGGGGTATACACTCTCGCCGCATGTCTCAGCTTGCTCGCCGTCTGCTCCTTTGGAGTCACACACGGCTGAAATCGATGTGTGCCATCCACATTCCGGGCGAGCTCAACCGTTGAGCCAGTGCGCTCTCACGGCAGCTAGTGTCCCGAGGGAAGTGGAGACTCCACCCCAATTCGGTCCAACTGATATGGGCGCGCTTCGGGGAAGCCCAGATCGATCTGTTTGCTTCCACCAAGAACGCACATTGCCAGCTGTTTTATTCCCTGACCAAGGCCCTCCTCGGCACGGATGCACTGGCTCACAGCTGGCCATCGGGCACACGCAAATATGCGTTTCCCCCAGTGAGCCTAATCGCACAAACTTTGTGCAAAGTCAGGAAGGACGAGGAGCAGGTCTTGTTTGTTGCGCCTCTCTGGCCCAACTGGACCTGGGTTTCGGAGCTCACACGCTTCACAGCGGCCCCTTCTTGGCGAATCCCCCTAAGGGAGGACCTCCTCTCTCAGGGACGAGGCACCATCTGGCACCCACGCCCAGATCTCTGGAACCTCCACGTGTAGCCCATAGACGGAGCGCAGAAGACTTAGGTGACTTACCGCCTGCGGTACTTAACACCATCACTCAGGCTAGAGCACCCTCTACGAGGCATGCGTACGCCCTGAAGTGGAGTCTATTCTCTGAGTGGTACGCTTCTCACCGAGAAGACCCCCGAACTTGCCAGATTAGCATTGTGTTATCCTTCCTTCAGGATAAGCTGGAGCGCAGGCTGTCACCCTCCACTCTGAAGGTTTATGTGGCTGTGATCTCCGCTCATCATGACGCGGTAGATGGCAACCCGCTCGGGAAGCATGATCTAATCATCTGATTCCTCAGAGGCGCGCGGCAGTTAAATCCGTCCCGCCCCCCTCTCATGCCCTCTTGGGATCTCTCTCTAGTCCTAGCGGGTTTGCAGAGAGATCCGTTCGAGCCACTGGAGTCAGTATCTCTTAAAGTTCTGTCTTTAAAGACAGCTCTGCTGATCGCATTGGCGTCATTCAAGAGAGTTGGGGATCTAGAGGCATTTTCGGTCAGCGAATCGTGCCTTGAATTCGGGCCCGGTTACTCTCACGTAGTCCTGAGACCCCGGCCAGGCTATGTGCCCAAGGTTCCTACCACCCCATTTAGAGATCAGGTGGTGAACCTGCTAGCGCTGCCTTCAGAGGAGGCAGGCTCAACCCACTCACTGCTTTGTCAAGTTCGCGATTTGCGCCTTTAAGTGGAAAGAACGCAAAATGTAAGATCATGTGAACAGCTCTTTATCTGTTACGGTGGTCGGCAGAAGGGAAGTGCCGTATCAAAACAGAGGTTGGCCCACTGGTTAGTTGATGTCATCGCCCTCGCTTATCAATGCCAGGGCGAGCCGCACCCTCCTAATGTGAAAGCGCACTCTATAAGAGTTTCAGCTGTTGAGCTAAGCTCCGCCAAGTCAATTGGCATTTCATTGGCCCGTTTCTATATCTTCAGAAATGATTGGTCGTCTAAAGCACTCCCAAAATCTGTTTACACAGACACACGTCTCTGTTTCCTATTCAGGAAACGTGGGTTACGCACACAACCTGGACGTTCTCCCTGTGTTCGCGTGGGTTTCCTCCGGGTGCTCCGGTTACCCCCACAGTCCAAAGATATGATGCTACAGGTGAATTGGGTAGGCTAAATTGTCCGTAGTGTGTGTGTGTGAATGAGTGTGTGTGGATGTTTCCCAGAGATGGGTTGCGGCTAGAAGGGCATCCGCTACGTAAAAACATGCTGGATAAATTGGCGGTTCATTCCGCTGTGGCGAACCTGGATTAATAAAGGGACTAAGCCGACATGAAAATGAATGAATGAATGAATGAATATATTTTTATTTAAAAAAAGGTCTTATTAACAGTTAAAGAGGGTGGTCAGATGAAGCATATGTATGCTCCAGTGGTCTAACGTTGCAGGAACCTACATTAAAAACATTTTGGTGTTAGGTTTAAGTGAAGAAGAAGAGAGTGAGAATAGGGGGTGATATGGGGATATGTTCTTTAATTTCTGTCAGGGACAATGCAATTGCTATGTCAAATACCTTATTTAAAGGTATGTAGTTTATGTTTTTCTATGGGCACTTTTCGAAAGCATTTATTGAATGACTACAAAACTGAGTAATTCACCTGAGGTGTTTGTCCAATTTTTAGGTTGGAATGTACGTGGTTTGAATAACCATCTAAAAAGAGGGAAAGTATTTGCACATATAAAGACATTTAAAGCAGATATACATTTTCTTCAGGAAACACATCTGGAAAAGACGGCACAAAGATGGCTTCCGCCTGCTTGGGCTTCCCAAATTTAACAATCTAAAACTTTACAACAAAAGCTAGAGGGGTTACAATCCTTATTAGAAAAAAACTTTCCATGTATACATAAACTATTTCAGATCAAAATGGTAGGTTCCTTATAGTACAGGGGATAATTAACCAGATGTTAATAACACTAGTTAACTTAAACAGACTAAAGTAATTAAAGCTATCCCAAATCTACAAGACACAAATGTAAGTTTTGGAGGATACTTTAATTGTGTCATGGATCCAACTATTGATAGGCAACCAAATCAGCTTAATATATCCAAGTCTTGTGCAACTATTTATAACAATATTAAGAATCTCCATACACTAGAAATCGGGAGAGTACTCCTCTTTTCCTGACAGATTATTCCTTTTTCTCTTCAGTACATAAATGTTATTCGAGAATGGATTATTTTTTAATTGATTCTAAATTAACATCTAAAACTCATTTATTCATTCATTTTTTAAGAAATTTGGTGACTTAATCTCCCCTCTTCTTCTACCCATGAATAATTATAGCCGAGAAAGTTACCTCCCACTTTATATAGAGCTAACATAACTTTATTTCCTTTCTAGTATCATCTTACCATCCTATTTCTTTAATTCCAATAGAAACAAAACATATCATATATTTGCTTCATTATACATTCAGACCAAACTGTTTTTTTGCCAGGTTGAAAAATGTTTTCCAGTTTGCATCGTCTTTTTAACATTTTATATGCCAAGCACTGCACAGACACAGTTATTATCTCTCTTGATGCACAACAAGCTTTTGACCAAGTCAAGTGGGGATACATGAGGTTAGCCATAGAAGCCTTTGGCTTTGGGCCAGTTTTCAGAAGCTGGATCTATATCTATATCTGCTCATCCTGTAGCATCTGTAATCTCAACAAAATGTGCCTTCTCCCTTTAAGATATGTAGAGGAACACGTCAAGGATGGCCACTTTCACCTTTTTTGCTTGCAATACTAACTGAACCCCTAGCTGTAAGCATCAGGCAACATTCAGAAGTTTATTCTTTAAGTAATAAAGGTCTCTCCCATTAATTATCACTATATGCAGATGATATTTTGTTATATATTTCCAATTACCAGAAATCTGTTTCCTCAATTTTGTC
Source organism: Danio rerio (assembly GCF_052040795.2). Lineage (NCBI taxonomy): Eukaryota > Metazoa > Chordata > Actinopteri > Cypriniformes > Danionidae > Danio > Danio rerio. The sequence continues at coordinate 17,412,940 of NC_141032.1, forward strand.
TTTGATTTAAACATTTGGGACATTCTCCGGCTTCACAATCAACTGGAAAATAAGTTAGTTAATGCCTATTACAAAAAAATATTGACCAACAGTTTTTAAAATCCATACCTTTTAAAATAGCAAAAAAATATTTTGTGTATTTTGGAATTACAGTTACCTAAAGATCTATTGAAGATAAATTGGCAACAGATGTTGAACCAGTTGTAGAAAACCATTAGTTTTTGGAGAACACTGCCAATGTCAATGGCAGGAAGAATTAATTCCATTAAGATGGTAGTGCTCCCATGATTTTTGTATTTATTTCAGTCACTCTTTTGTTCCATTCCACAGACTCTTTTTAACCAGTTAGATACGATAATTGTTCCTTATTTAGTGGGATTATAAGACTGTAAGAATTTGAAAGAAACATTTATGTAAGACTAAGAAAGAGGGAGGATTTGGCCTACCACAATTTAAATTTTATTATTGGGCAGCTAACTTAGGGGTTTTTTTTATTTTATTTTTTTAAAAATGCAACCTACTGATATTGATAAAGACCTATCCTGACTTAAAAAGTAGCAGAACTTTTGTAACAAAACATTGCCTGCTGCACTGCTTAATAGTCCAATTAACAATGAATTAACAATGACCCAGCCTAATATGACAATCATTTTGTTATAAATAATTCCCTGAAAATCTGGAAACAAAGCCTATTAAAAGCCTATTTAAAGATTTCAGACTTGTATCTACATAAACCTATATGCCAGAATCCTCTACATCGAGGAGCTGTGTCATATTTCTATAGCATCTTGTATAGACAGGAAGTTGTGGATGAAACCAAAGTTAAGCAAGCCTGGGAGAATGAATTAGGATAAGAGATATATTCAGAGAGTTGGGAAGAAAGCCTTAAGAATATACATGCATGCTCAATTAACATAAGACATCATTAATTCAATTTAAAACCCTGCATAGGTTATACTTATCTTGGGAGAAACTACATAAGATTTTTCCTCAGGAATCTCCACTCTGTAATAGGTGTAAAGCAGCAGAAGAATTCCTAACCCACTTGATATGGTTATGTCCTAAATTACAAGAATATTGGGAAAATATATTTGAATGTTTTTCTAAAGCCCTCCAAAAAAATCTTGAACCATGTCCACCTATAGCTGTTCTTGTGGTATTAAGTAATTTAGAGATGTTAAAGAATATGAAAGACAAGTCATGTTATATGGTATGGTAATTGCCAAAAGGGTGATTTTGAGAATGTGGAAAACTGAATCTGTACCTAAATTTGGTATGATATATCAAAGATATCGTAAACATGCTTGCTTTGAGAGATTGAGATATATCAATAATGACAAATTGCAGATATTTGAAAAACATGGGGACAGATATTAGAACACCTTAATGCATTAGAAGAAACACAAGCTAATCAATAGCCCCTTTCAATAACCTAGTAATTAAACATTAAGTGTAATTGATATTCACTATTCATAATCTATAATATTCTTAATAATGTGCCCAAACTATTATTTGGCAATAAAACTGTATTCAGGATAATGCATTTTTTCTGCTGATACAACAACGTATTTACACATTCACAATTTTAATTCAATAATTTATTAACTTATTTAAACTATTTTAGCATCAATGTGTTATATTCAATGTTTCTTTTTGGCAACAGCAGTAACATGGGTAATGCATAAATGTTCACTCTCTATGTTTGATATGGCTTGAAAGCTTTTTGCAGCTTGTAAATGTACATGGGCAATCTGCATACAGGGATACCAGCAAATGCGGCCATAGTGCAAATGTTTAAACTGGTTAAGCAAATTGTACCAGCTAGGTTGCTAGATAAAGAAATTTTACTTTACATAGCCACACTCCAATATCTGTGGAAAAAACAAATAGTTACAAATATTAGAGAATCATAATAATAATACTAATAATAATAATCAACAGCTTACTTTATACTTTATTTTACTGTTACAAGTCAAAATACAGTTACTGTTATTATACTAAAAAAAATGTTTTCCATAAAATAGTAGTTTATTTATCAAATCTAAATCAAATAATGCTTAAATTAGTTTTCTGTAAATGACAAATGTCTCTAACTAAAAACAATTAAATTGGTGTCAGTGTTTTAAAAATTGTCTTTTTTGTTATGAAATCACAAGCAAACAGTTCTTTTAAAACTGCAGAAGTTCCAGTTTTTGACTGATTTTTTTATTGACTGCATGAGACATTTTAATGAAGATGACTGGCAATGTACAAAATAAATGCAATTAATTACCAAACTTTGCTTAATAAGTGTTATTTTGAGATGTTTAAAAAGTTGTAACACTCCCTATTTTCGTCTAAGATTTATGAAATGAAAGGTGCCTGTGCATTGATATTAGCTTAATACTATATTAAAATACATATAACACATAATAAAATATAATAAAAACAACATTGCCAAAAAACATGATATTAAAGCAGCTTACTCTTACCTTGCAGGGTGGGCAATCGCGATCACACTTCATAGTGCTACAAATTTCAAATGACAACAGTTTTCCTCCTCTTGATTTAGTAGTCCATTTCAGCCGACTCAACAAATGTGCAATACCGCCATCTATTGCGTGGAGTACGGAGCTGCATCAATCAATAAATAAATAAGATACGTGTGTGTGTGTGTGTGTGTGTGTGTGTGTGTGTGTGTGTGTGTGTGTGTAAGATGTTATATATAAGATATATTATTTAATATATAATTATATAATAATAATAATAATAATATATATTATTTAATATAATATAAATATTATTTATATATTAATATAAATAATATTTATATTATTTACCATATAAATTTTTTACTTAAAATACAAAGCCAGTAAGTCTACAATTAATTTTTATGTAAATTTTGCGAGGTGGGTAAAGCTAAATTATGGCTACAAATAGAACATGTCACGAAAATACACCTTAACACTTGTGGATACTGATAACGCAGATGTGATGTATTAACCATTGCACATGCTGCATGGCCAAATACTACAGTGAATCAGTTTAGACTCAGTGGGCTATAAACAGCCAATCTGATGACAAGCTAATTTAAGGCTATGCTCAAGCTATGAATATAATAATAATAATAAAAGAAAAAACCCAAACATCTTATAAATGTTATTAAATTTCCTTACTCAAAGGAATATCATACATATCACAAGGTATTTTGCACAAAAATTTATGTAACCAAATTTAAGGGTTTTTGGGCTAAAGCTGGGTTACACGTAGCTAGAGTAGATTGGATCTATGCTTAAACAAGAAAGTGAAACTGTGGCTATTACTTGCAGGTACCTATACATGGACTTTTGCTTACATGATGGAGTACCATACATATCTTAAGCTTTATTTTGCACAAAAAAAACTGCATGCAACCAAATTTAAGGTTTTTTAGGCTAAAATTGGGTTACTCATAGCTCGACTAGATCTGGCCTCCATTTCAGAAAGGAGGTTAATTGAAAACTCAGAATATGCTAAACCCTAAAATGAGAGAAATTTTGGGTTTTCTGTTTCAAAATGGCAGGTTATGTGTCAAACTCGAGAAAGCAATTTTGCCTATTTTCAATGAAAAGTAGCTAAAGCCTGCCTTTCTTAAATTGGCTGGCCATCTCAGCAAAAACATTATTTGAAATATCCATTTAGATTTGACTGAAAAATATAGTGACTATTTGTAAAAGTAATACAAACACTTTTGATAAGATTTTTTTAAAAAAAATATAACACAATGAGCATTCTTTTAAACACTCACAGCTTGTGCACTTACTCTTTTCAACTTGTTAAAAATTGCTAAATTTGTTGCTAGGTGTTTTTTTTTAAGTTGCTAGAGTAGTATGAAAAGTTGCTAAATCTAGTAACAAAATTGCTAAGTTGGCAACACTAGGAGAAAGCAGGGTCAGGAGCAAGTTTTATTCTCTAAACCCTGTTTATGTCGGTCTCCTCCCCTTTTTTTATAGACAAAGTGGTATTGCCAAGATAATTTTTGAAAAACACGCATAAAAATGTATGCGCATTACTGAGTAGGATAAACTTTTTTTTGATAAGAAAAAATGTGCATAATCTACGATGAAAACACTTTTACTGAACAAATTCCAGTATGTGCATTAAAAAAGTTCATGTGATTTTGTTGCAAGAGATGATATGATGATTAAAACTTGTGTAAATGGACAAATAGCAGGCTGAGCACACTGTAAAACATTTGAAATATCGTTTTGGTCATTCTAAACGCCTAAACCGTTTCAGTATTAGTGTTATAATATTATTAATGACTGCCAGAGCTTTCAAGAGCTTCTGTGCCCCACGCCTTCAAACACCACTATGCGTTCATTGCATGTCAGCATTCTCTTCTGAGGTGCATGTCATTTATTTAAATAAAAAAGATTAGATTCACACAGCTTTTTCTACCACAGTAAATTCGGTTGATATTTGGTGCCAGTTAATCAGGATGTGTCGATTTTGTTCTCTTTGAGTTGTTGGATGGAAACGCTGCTTTATTCGCAAGTCTTTTATGTGATATTTTCATTTTTGCTTATAAATGTAATTCGCATTTTTGATGTAAACATAGCTATTGCCTAAATTTTTGTCTCACAAAGAACAAAGTCACATATGAGAATGGCTTGTCCTTTTTAATGAATAATTAGCTTAAATTCACCTGCCTTCGACAGGGATGTCTGCTGTAACTAGATTAATGGGATTATTACTCATTATAGAAAAATATTTTTTTCTTACATTCTAAATGTCTTATCAACCTCTACCACTTGATCAACAATAAAGACAGACACACAAGAGCACTTTTACATCTATTAAAAACTCAATTTCAGAAATGTTATCTTAAACTGATCAATGTGTGTAAAAGTGGGAACTTTAAATAAACATTTCATTTCATTCTTGTTTTGTCAAATTTGTTCTAAAAACTATGCAGCAGCCTGTTTTATGTAATTTAATGCAATTTCATCCATAATAACTTAAAAATTACAGCCATTTCTCCTCTTTTTTTAAGTGAAAAGTCAATAAACGTCACACATTACATTACTTATTTTATTAAACTTAAATATTTTTTTATATTTTAAATGTGAACTTGTGCGTTACCTTGAGCAGCTATGTTTCCCCACACTAACTGTCTCTGTTTCGCTGATGCAGTGGTGTTGCTTTTTTAACAATATGGTCATGTTTGCTATAACTTTGCATGAGCATATCAAGTTCAGCTGGAGAAAGAAATGCTAATCTTTTTTTGTAGATGTTGCCATAGTAACTTCACTGTAAAAAATTTGACCTTAAATTCACAGTAAATTACTGGCTAATAATTGCATTACTTTCACAGTAAATTACTGTATGTAAATTCACAGTAAATTATTGTGAGGTAGTTCACAGTAATTTACTGTGGTTTTGTCACATTAAATTATTGTGAAATTACAACCATATATTGTAACTTTACAGTAGATAATAAAGTCTGTTACTGTGATTTCACAGTATTATCTTGTAGAATTAACTATATTTTACTGTGAATTTGCAAAATGATTACTGTGATTTAGCAGTAGGTTGCAGTTTAAATACCTGATTTAACTGTAAAGTTACAATTATATCCCGGATTACTGTAATTTAACAGTTTGGTGCTGTAAAATTTCAAAGCAATTTTAGGTCACACAAAAATGAAAATTCTATCTTGATTTACTCACCCTCCGGTTGTTCCAGCTCTGTTAAAAATGTTTTTTTGTTAAACACAGGAATAAAAATATCAAATAATTCTCTTTGTGTCCAAACAACCTGAGGATGCGTAAATGACGACAGAATCTTCATTTTTGGGTGATCTGAAAAGACTCTAAAATCAAAATAAAAACAAACACACATACATTTTACAGATTTATTTAACAGCTTAATGACATCTGTGTAAACATTTCAGAAAACTTTCAAAAGGTGAAGGCTCAAAAAATACTATAAGAACATATTCATAAAAAAATCTGACATCATATGTAGCATACATATAAAAAGCAGTGCTTCAGAGTGCGCTCTCTGTCTCTCATTATATATATATATATATATATATATATATATATATACATACATATACATGAGAGAGAGAGACAAAACTTCTTGCTAAATTAGGCAGTCGTCTATTCAAGGTCAATCATTTTCCTGATAATTTTACACACTTGCTGGTTGATGTGTCTTCTCTGCTTCTTTGACTTCGTCTGTCTCCCATCTCCAAACTGGTGCCCAAAAAGCACCTATAAGCAAAATGGCAGACAAACAGTTAGCTTCATACAACACTACTGGGACACTACTGCTGCACTACAGAGCAAAATTACTGTTAGCTCAGTTTGAACATGCTGACAATACTGTAGCTCAGTCAAACTGCAATCATTTAAACAAAAACATCTGAAAAACATTTCCATCACAAACACACAATCAAGAACAGTCCAACAACAAATAGTGGTTTTAATGACCTAGGCAGAGCATTTTAAAACAGTTGATTTGATTTACATCTTCTGTTTACAGACTATAATCTAATGCTGGGTTCACACTTATTGCAAAGTTAACACATGCATCACAGCACTTGCTCTTGAATACTAGCAGGATGTTTCTTGCATCAAGCTAATTTTTTATTATTTAAATATTAGGAAAATTTTGCAAAAAAAACTTGATTGAAGTGATACAGCACTTGTGTTGTATTCATTTCAATCAAGTTTTTTGCAAATATTCCAAATATTTTTCAACGTTTTTTGAGTTTCACTTAATTTGTGCTGCCCAGTAAAAATTTCCCACTATTTATGCATTTGCAATGACTTGTATGTAATCCACTCACCTGAATAGGTAACTTCACATATGGTATAAGAGCCCCATCCTTTTAAAGACAGCTTCCCCTCTGGTCTCCAGCACAGACAAACAATTTGTGTCTGCAACACGGCTCTTTATAACAAGGGGACAAGGGGAGTCATGACTTGTGCTCCTATACATTCCTTGTTTACCCCCCCCCCCAAAACAAGCCCTCAGTTACAATATTTATTGTAGACATTACCTTAAATTCCAGAGTGCAAAAGGCATCTTAAGCATACTTCAGTTTCAGACCAGATCCAAAGTCAGTTGTGAAATCCAGGTGAGGTCCCATGACCACTCGACCCTCCAAGGAATAAGACTAAAAGGGGGAAAGAAGGACTAAATTAGAGGTGTTTGTGAATAATTAAATTTGTTTGTAGAAACAAAGTTGACATTCCATGCTCTGCCTATTAAAAACCAAGCAAACAAAAACACATGCCCAGTAAAATTGCTAATAAAAATAAAAACTATAGTTTAAAAAAATCTTTGTCTAATATTTACTACTACTGGAGGTACTGGTGGAACTTCTGGAAGAAGAAAAAGAGTTTGTACAAGAAACTGCTCACAACAACTCTGTGAAAAACCTGACATTTAAAAATCTAATAAAAATGAGGAAGGCATCAACATTACCTTTAATAATCAAGCAAGGGTTGATTGGTAGCATCAGTGTTTCAACATCAGTGGCTGCAAAAAAATTTTGAATATAATAAGAGTAGAATAAGACTCAACCTAACACACGCACACACACTCTCTCTCTCTCTCTCTCTCTCTCTCTCTCTCTCTATATATATATATATATATATATATATATATATATATATATATATATATATATAGGTTTAGATTGTGATAATGAATTTAGGTTATATTTGTGTGCTCAGAATTTACACTCACCTCACACTTTAGCTATTATCAGGTACACCTGAACACCAAAAAATAAAATCTACAGTTAGTGACAATATACAATTAGTTCTCATTAGTAAATGTTAGCACTGCATTAACACCAGTGAGAAATATACAATATGTACTGTGTTAGTGTTAGTTTAAAAGAATACAACTGAATTGTATAAGCCTCATTTAATAAAACAGTTAAGACTTGTTTCATAATGAGTTTAGTTTATTTAACTAACTTAACGTTAACGTTACAGTGAACAAAATTAACATAAGTTACATGATGGTCACTAACCGTAACGTTAACTTAAGTGAAGGTCAGAGCTTACCTTAACGTTATAGTCATTTCACCTTTACTTCAGTCTTGTACTGAAACAGAAAATGCAGTTAACAAGAAGTTAATTAAAGAAAATTCCCTTTCTTTTTTCAGGAACTAACGTTAACGTTATGCTAATACCTCAGAAAACACTACAATCACCATCTGGCGTCGTTAATTTCTTGCTTTAAAAAAAGGCGCGCTTAAACCCTGTACGTGCGAGTACAACTAAAGTACTCGGTAAATTCCTGTTAAATGACATGCACTATAAAGAAATACACATACAACAATCATTTAACGGACAAAAGTCATATTTTAACACTTACCGAGGATGAATCCGTTGGGTGAAGAGACGACGGCGTTGTCTGTGGTGATGGCGCTTGTTTGCGGTCGAGTCGAGTCAGTTCTGTTCAATGAATCGGCTCCTTTAAGTGAACAGTAAAGAGTCGAATTCGGCTCCTTTAAGTGAACAGTAAAGAGTCGAATTCGCCTGAAAACGATTCCGTTTTGTATAATATTGTAAGACGCAAACATATAATTCATTAATATTTCATCATATTGCTTGGTTCGTGTACTGCTTGTACACGAATTGCTTGTTGATCACTTCGAGCTCATGAACACGTCTGATAAAATATCTGAATCTGATTCAATGTCACACGAGTCCTGAACCGAAGCAGTGCAAGAGTAATATATTGATTGAAATATAAAGTTAATTATTTTCTTCGCCATTCAAAATATTACATATCTCTGACTTTAACAATAAGAATAAAGTTCGTTTGGAGTGTATTGAGAATTATTATTTTTTCCTCCCAGGATTCATTTCGCACCAAGCTGCATCAAGCTGTAATGGTGGATGAGAAGGCACATAATATTATAAATATTGCTTGTAATATGTAATGAAATAAAGTTTTAACACTTTTTCATGCGAGAATGTAGTTCTTCAAAACTCAAATCTGTGGACTGTTAGTAAAGATTGTGTGTAATTTTAAGTGTGTTTTGCCGGTAGCGGAGATCTATGACCTCCAGGCGGTAACGGCGCTCTTTACTCATGTATCCGCCGAGAGGCGCCTGTCTTCAGGCTAGACATTGGGACAATTGCCCGTCTTCGATGGCTCTATATGCGTCCGAAAATGAAGTTTAACTGTTTTTCATGCTAGAATGTAGTTGTTTAAAACTCTAATCTGTGGTTTATTTATATAGATAAAAAAAATAATAATTTATATATATATATTTAATTCTGAGATTAGTGACCTCCAGGCGATGACAGGTGCCCAATACTCATGAAACCGTCTAAAGCAGACATTTACCCTGACATTGAAATAATTGTTGGCTGTTTAACAGTCTTTGGTTTCATTAATTAATTACTTTTTATTTCAGTTTATTATGTTTTGGCTAAGCACACAGTTATGTTCATTAAATATTATTTCCTATTCTATGTTAACTGTATAAAATTAAATAAAGGTGCAGTACAATCAAAAAGATGTTGGTAACCAAATCGTTTTGGGGGCTATAACATTCTGTTATTATCTGTTAAAAGTACATTTGTATTAATTTCTACGTTGAGTTTAAAAAAGGTTTGAATTTCTATAACTAACGTGCAAAAGATATAGCCCTTTTCACAGTAATTTGCTGTAATCATGCTATCTGCCGTAATTTCACAATAAAATTATGCATATATATATAATACTGCATATATATATAAAACCATAAAAAATGATTTTATAGCAATGCATCTATTGTCATTTCACCAAGAATGTGTTTGCTCTTTCAGAACTCAGTGTGAGCAGTTGGGCTGTACTTCATATACTTTAGATGACAGTAAACTTCAAAGTTTAAGAGGTAAAATGTTGTTTTTTTTGTATGATATTAATGCATTTATTTTTATTATTTGGCAAAACTAATTATTGATACCTGTATTTTCACAAAGTGTATTTACGTGGACACCTTTTGCTTCAGTTACTTTTAAATCACCTTTTGAATCAGTTATTTTTGTTTACATGAACTCAAACTAAATAAAGTGGAATAACACTGGGTTGATGTGTGTTATTCCACAGACATCTGTTTTAAAAAAAGACTGTAAACTGTTAAATGAATGAAGTTGTTATTTCTGCCATATTTGAAATGGTCCAAGTTCTTTATTTTGGTAATATATGTATAAGTGATGATGAAATAACTGGTATGTTATGAATATGGCTGTGATACTGGTGGAGGGGACTGATTTTTGGATCTCAAAGATTACCCAGATGCTTTTGCAACATATTTTGAACTATATGCTTTGATCATAAACTATTACAAAGGAATAAGATACACCTTTGATCCAGCAAATGTTTATGAAGAGTTAGGTAAGCTGCATTTCAAAGACTTATTATTGTTCAGGAGTGATGTTTCTTGTGACGTGATCTTCTATAACCTTTTACAAACAGAGCAATCCAAAAGATATGCGTTTTCAATATGATATGTGTAAAGACATGTGTTTTCAAATATTGTAATTGCATATTAAGATATTGTAATACATTAGAATGTCCTGAGAAGATTAAAAAGTTAGATAAAATTGAATAAACCTTTCAAATAGCAAAAATAAGTATGGAACATTCAACAAAACATTGTTATAACTTGATTGGAATAACAGAAATGGCATACACTGTACAAAAATATTGTTTCCTCAATAAAAAAAAAAACAAAATAAAAAAACTTTTTTTCATACAACTTAATTTTGTGTGGATTAATTATAGTTTTACTTAACACAAGTTAAACAAATTTTTTTTAAAACTGCATTCAATAAGTTCAGATTTTAGCTAAAACATCACTTTTTTAGTTTGCTAAACTTATTGGTTTAGTTAGCTGAACTTTTGTATTTTTTAAATACAGTAGGTAAAAAAATAAATAAATAAATAAAAATACTTTTACACCGTTTTAATCTTCCAAGGTAGGGTTCTCCTCTAAGGTGCCGTCCTCCTCCCTCCAGCCCCAATCTCGCCCCAAAATACCAATTTAGACAATTCTTTGTTTTTAAAGAAGGAAAATTTCTTTTGCGTCAAAACCAGCGAAATCCACTTGATAAAAATCACTAAAGATGCAATTAGAAATTGTTTTACCAAACAGAAAACACATTACACAAACTACCTAAAATTTAAAATATATAAATCTGTCAAGTAAGTGGCAGTTAATGGATAGAAAAATTAATAAATTAAGTCTGTAAAGTCAGTGCAGTAGTCAACAACATTAAAACTGACATTAATTAAATCTTAACAATCTGTTGTCATTTCTGGTATTTGGGATTTAGATTTAATGTAAGTAGAGCAATGTACACATTGCAAACATTGTATACTAAGCTTGGTAGAATCAAATAATGTGGCGTTCAAGTGGCGTTTAGCAGGTTTTGCCAACAAACTGTTATTTCTGAATGTGCTGACGGTGCAATTTAGATGATTAGAAGCAAATGTATTTGTTTATGATGTACAATGTGCTTATAGCATTCACTCAATGTCATTATCTCATTTTGGGCAGAAGTGTCGTTCAGTGGCTTTTGCATCTGAACTCTTCATATAAGATATAAATAATTTATAGTTAAATACTCAAATAAGAGAAAATAGAAAAGAAAATAATGACAAATGGCAAAAGGAGGGATAATTTTATATAAATAGTGTATAAGGAAAATAGAAACTCTGAATAAAAATACTAATAGATATAAATAAATAAAAAATAAGACAAAACGTAAAAAGTATAAAGAAAGGAAAAGTGAGTGGAAGATAGACATTGGAAAGAGTAAATAAGGCAAAAGGAAGAAGAAAAAATAAAACTAAAGATCATATGTACATAAGTATTAATGTAAGTAAAAATGATCCAAGTCAATACGAGGATTTACAATGAAAAATAATAAATAAATAAATATAGAAATATACCACCTTTACACACTTAAAAGAATGTAAATTTATTTGAGATTTTAAATGAGATATTATATATTTATGTTTATATATATATATATATATATATATATATATACCCTGTGACCCCTGCCTTAGAAGATTAAAACAGCGCAATTTCTAACTACAGCAGATCAAATCATTATTAAACTGGTAAGTGATATTCTAAGTCTATCTCTCTTTTGTATGCTGTAACGCTAGACAGAACAGAACGCTAGAGAATCACTCAAATACTAGCTCTAAAGTGATGTTGGTGAATTCGTAATGGCTTCTGCTGTTCTGACGTAGGACCAAATGCTAAATTGTACATCTGTCACACTCTAAAATGTAATATTAATTTGGTTAAGAGCTTATTGGTAAATAAATACATTGAATTTGTATATTAGAATGAACTCATAAATTTTGAACTTTTTAAGTATTTTTTAAATAATGTTTGTGGTGATGGAAATGACGGTGGTGGTGGAAATGACAGGGTGTTGCGGTAATGACATTAAATCAGTGTTAATGTAGAAAAACATTAAATTTTTTTTAGAAAAAAAATTTAACTCATAAACTCACACTTATTAAACTTAATTTACAAAATTACAAAGCATAACCTTATTTTTTTTTTGCATGTGTAAATCTGAAATTGATTTTAAAAAACTGATTTGTCTAACAGATGAACAGTAAAAGTACTGTGAATAACTGATTATTTTTCTAATATTTTATAAATTAGTTTTAAAATAAAAAGAATTACACATCTACAGGGGTCAGACAATGAAAGTAAAAGGCCTGGTTTTAGAGCACAATAATTTATTAGTCAGGCGTGCTGTGGGTAGCACTGTTGCCTCACAGGAAGAAGGTCGCTGGTACAAGCCCCGGTAAGTTCAGTTGGCATTTCTGTGTGGAGTTTGCATGTTTGCGTGGGATTTCTCCAGGTGCTTCAGTTTCCCCCACAGTCCAAACTATAGGGGAATTGGGTAAGCTAAATTGTCCGATGTGTATGAGTGTGAATGATGGTATATGGGTGTTTTCCAGAGATGGGTTGCGGGTTGAATGGTCATCAAAACATAAGCTAGATAAGTTGGCGGGTCATTCTGCGGTGGCAACCCCTGATGAAAAAAGGGACTAAGACGAAAAGAAAAAGAATAAATGAATAATTTAAAAGTAGGGTGTCGGACCTCCTTTTGCGGACAATATATCATTAATTCATCTCAGAAATGATAGATATAAGTCTTGCACAATAGACAGAGAGATTTTGAGCCATTCTTTTTACAGAATAGTGTTCAGGGTCACTATGTGATTCTGCTGAGGGAAAAAATTTCCTGACTCATTCCCCCAAAATACCACATAGTGCTCAATAATATATAGCTCTGGTGACTGTGCAGGCCATGGAAGATGTTTGACTTCACTCTCATGTTAATCAAACCACTCTGTCACCACTCTTGGTGTGTGTATTGGTGCATAATCATCTTGATACACACTACTACCTTTATGTTTGGACCATTGGGTGCACATAGTCCTAATGTTTTACTCTGGGCATCAATAGTCTTGGTGGGATGCTTCTTTGGGGCTTCTCCACACTGTAACTCTCCCGCATGTGGGAAAGACAGTGAATGTCGACTCATCAGAGAACAATACGTTTCACATTATCCACAGTCCAAGATTTTGGCTGCTGCACCATTGAAACAGGCATTTGGCATTGGCACAAGTAAGCAGTTCGCCATGCATATCATAGCTGCCAACTCTCACGCATTCAATAGAGTCACGCATTTGACAGTATTCTCATGCTTTCACGCCACACATCCATTTTCTAACTCAAAAAAATATTCTTGGTGAAATATTTTTTAGCTATTAAAAAGCCGGTTTTAAGGACTTTTTTTTTTCGTTATATAAAGATGTTATTCTCTGTGTGGAACTGAATCAAGACTGGTGAAAGCAATGTAACCATAAACAAACTGATGCATGCGCAAAGAAGATATATCTGTGTGCCTCTTGCACTGTTCCTGCTTGTGCTGATGCGCTGGACGCGTTCCCGCTCCGGGTATGAATCCCACAAACATTCATGTCAAAAAAATATGTGCTGCTCATGCGCTGTGTTGTGCCAAGAAACACCCTTGCCGTAAAATGCACCCCTTTTATAGACTTTCATCAGGACTCTCAGTCTACATTTAAAAACAAAACAAAGGTCAAAATTGATTAAAACGTTACATGGTTGTGGGAATAGGGGTGGGGCATAGATTCTTTTACTCTGCAAACTCTGCAATCAATGAAGACTGGCCACCAGCTGCTCAAATTCAGACATGAAACCTCCAACACTAAATTGATCAGTGTTTCAGTTTCATTGTCCAACCCTTGCACTTTTGTAATCAATTGGGTTTTGAAACCATAAATGTCATTTTCACCACATGCTGTGTTTTCCACCACAGTGAGCAGTAGTAGAAATTACTTTTCTACAGTTCATTGTGAAGAAATTAAAGATAGCTTTACTGATTAGCTTTGAATTGATACTAGCATTTCATATAAAATACTCTTATTTACCTTAATTTTGTTTGGTTTTTAAAAACACCTTTGAACTTACAGCATGTTTTGGAAATGACGTAAAATAAATGTATTTTCTTATCAAGTAATACTTTCCTCAATTTTTCTTCCTGTTGTTGATGAAAAATTTAATTCTCGAACATGTACTCAGATGTCACTATTCATTTTTATAGAAATCACCTAAATAATCCAATAATCCAATATCCAATAATCCACGTTTTAAAGCAACATTATAGTGTTTTGGTGGAAATGACACTGATACTGTGCAACAGCTATATTTTATATAAAAAAATTATATTGATAATAGTCTCACATTAATAACTATGAAATATGTAAATTATTTCACTAGTGCTTCATTAGGATACATTAATAGATACCATAAATAATATTTTAAAATGTTATTTTCATTGTTAAAGTTTAAAACTCTGGGTGTGCAACAAAGCGAAAACAGTGATTTTGATACCTAAAACTAGGTTGAATAATATGAAAAAAATATATAAAATAAAAAACTAGTATTTTTTAAAAAAAAGTAAGTTTTATAATTAGTTTGACAAAGAAAGATAAATTTGAACAAAATTATATTAATACATTTATATATATATATATATATATATATATATATATATATATATATATATATATATATATATATATATATATATATATGATCAAAGGACGGACATAAAAGTACCCGTAGTTTAAGAATGACCCAAATAACCTATTAAAATCAGAAAATATGAAGTATAAGAGGAATTTATTTAAAAACAGTCAAAAAATAATAATAATTTGAATACTAAATCATAGCCATAGGCAATAACATATTTCATTTTCTCATTCATTTTCTTGTCGGCTTAGTCCCTTTATTAATCTGGGGTCGCCACAGTGGAATGAACCGTTAACTTATCCAGCATATGTTTTACGCAGCAAATGCCCTTCCAGCCGCAACCCATCTCTGGGAAACATCCACATACACTCATTCACACTAATACATTATGGACAATTTAGCCTACCCAATTCACCTGTACCACATGTCTTTGGACTGTGGGGGAAACCGGAGCACCCAGAGGAAACCCATGCTAACACGGGGAGAATATTTAAACTTCACACAGAAACACCAACTGATCCAGCCGAGGCTCTTGCTGTGAGGCGACAGCCCTACCTACTGCATCTGCATCGCGGCAGATTCTCATTAAACACAGTAATTTTCTTGTTTGTTAGTTTTTTTACAATAAAACCATTATTTAAAAGTCAACAAAACAATATAAAACATTGAAAAACATCTGAGCATTATCTTTTAGTGCAAAGTTTGAGTGTAAGTGTGTGAGTGTATAATGTGTGTTGAAGAGAGTGAGAAACTGTGTGATTATATCTGTGCGTGAGTGTGTGTGAGAGAGAGAGAGAAAGAGAGAGTGTATGAGTTGAAGGTGAGCGTGAAAAAAATTAAGTGTATGCATGTAGAAAAGGCTCTAAGGAAAGCTAGACTTTTATTAACAGACTTGTATTCTGAAAACTTAAGAGTGCATTTCCTGATGCTTACAATAGGAGGCGTTATAGTTATAGTTTCACTTTTCTGCTGCTTTCATTATTCAGTCAGAGATCGACGGCTGTGCAGCTAAAGTTTAATCCTGTCACTCCTGAAGTTCGTTTGGTGTTTTAAGTTTTCCTAGTGTTAGTGCATGACCATAAAGTAAGTTTTTCTCTTTATTTCTGTATGTTTTAGCCTTGTTGAAGTGTATTAGTATACATTTACATCTATATGCAATGCTTGATGCTTCATGTCCGATCGAGTGATCATTAAGCTATATAGAGACAGCTAAATGCCTCATTAGCCACTATAAATGTTAAAATATTTTATACTGCAGTAATAATCAATATTATTGCATTTGTGGTGATGTTTGGCAAATTATTTAATTATTAATGCACTTGGATTCAGTATTACACATATTGCTGATAATGTATCATCTTTATTTGTAAGATTTATATTATTTAGAGCTATAATTGTTATTTAGGATAAGCCTGTAAGCTTTATTATACCTAACTAAGCAAAGATTGATTATTTTGTGTACATGTACCCATTCAACTGTACTAATTTATCCTCATGTTATTTATGTTATTTCTAGACTAAATATCAATACACTTTGGAAAGAAGTTCCAGTCTCCTCATTTGTTGTGTCCTGACCGACACCCAGAATTGTTTGCTGAACATAATTTGAACTAGAGCCTAGCAGTTTCCTTTCCTCTACAACTATGTATATGTGTTTGTGTGTGCGTGTACCCATGTATGTGTAACAACATTGCTATTGCACAAATGTTATAAGGAGATGGAGAGTTTTGTGGACATTATGTATGACATTCAATCATACTAAATATTGTTTTTTATTTTCAGAAGGCAAACCTATACACAATTTCCTGTAAGGGTTGGGTAGAAATAGGGTTTGGTGTTAGAGCAATAGAAAATACAGTTTGTACCGTATAAAAATGTAATGTCCCCACAATTCACAAAAATGTGTGTGAGCGAGAGAGAGAGAGAGAGAGAGGGAGGAAGAGATATATAGAGAAAGAGCGAGAACTGTGTTTGTGAGACTGTATGAATGTGTGAGTTTAGGGAGAGATTGTACATTTAAGTGTGTATGTACTGTATGTGAGTGAACATACTCAATTATCTCATCAGTAAAGGGATTTTCTGGTAAAAGGGCCTGAAGGATGTGTGTTCTTGTAGCATAGAAACTGTTGACATCCAACAAAAAACTGCAAAAGACAATCAAATATCAGTCTCTTACAATTGTGCTAATGTTAGTACACCAGCATTTACCATTTAAGAGGCAACCATCTTTGAAAGTTGTGATTTCCACACACTAGTCAGTCAAAATATGGCCAACCATTTGGTCTAGCAGGCAGTTAAAGGGTTAAATGTGCTATATAAGTAATCTGTTCTTGCCATCGGATTATCCCCAAAGCACTAGCGTATCCTGCAACAGATAAATTTTAAGGCACCAGCCTAAACTTTTCGACACCTTTATGGCACTCAAATACATTAAAAATAAATGCAGATGACTGAACATGAAGGATGATCTCCAAGTGGTGCTCCAAAATTAAACCAAAAATACAAGATTACAATGTTACATCTTCTCAAGAAATACCCCTTTCCAGAACATCACTACAGAGATCCATGAATGACAGGAAGTCATTAGAGTGGAATCACCAATGAAAAAGCCCTTACAAAAGACTGCATGCTATTCACAAGCCACAGACTCTCAGAAAATCTAGAGTTTAACTACAAGTTTTTTTGTGTGTGTGTGTCATTATGTATGTGTATACGTATATATGGGGTCTTTAATGACCCATTTTGTGCTTCTCCAATTCTCTATTGGAGACAGGTTGGGACTGCAGACAGGCCAGTCAAGTACCTGTGTCCTCTTTTTTTTTTGTATCCAGGACTTTGTAATATGTGGAGAATGTGGTTTTGCATTTTCTCGTTGAAATATGCATGGGTGTACCTGGAAAAGATGTCTTCTTGAAGGCAGAATATTGTGCTCTAAAATATAAGTACTATTCAGCATTAAAAGTGCCATCACAGAAGTTACCTTTTTCAAGGGCAGTGACACAACTTAATACCATGACATACCCTGGCTTTTGGACTTGTTGCTGGTAACATGGATGATCCTTTTCTTTTTTAGGTAAGAGCACACAGCGTCCATTTCTCCCAAAAATGACCTAAAATACTGATACACCTGACTACAATACATACTTTTTTTTAATGTGTTGCAGATCTGAATTTGAAAAGACAAAACATGAAATAGTTTGTGATATAGTAGCTGCAATAAAATACAGTCAAAGATGGTTTTATGTTTTAGACTAGAATATCGAATATTCTCAATAATAATTGTAGGTAACATAGGCCTTGCATGTGCCATTTACATATATTTAAATTAATATAAAAAACAAGTGCATGTTTTTAATAAAACTATATATTTTTTCAAAGCATGTGCATGTAAAACAACGATGAATTATTTTTACAAGACTGTTATGATGCGTTTAATGGTCATCACATCTTAAATCCTTGAAAGTTTGTAATATTTAGATTTTTTTTTTAGTTGTATTAATTTATGTACTATATAATATTTATTTTAAATGACAATAAAAAATTACCGCTTGTGCGAGACATTTGAAATGCAGAGTGTATGGAGCGGACAGTAAATTTAATTAAACATTCAGACCAAAATACTGATTTTGCATCGTTAGTGATAAGGTTAAATGATACCGTTCACATCAATGGAAAGCTAATGATTTCCACTGAAACAACCAACAGTTTAATAAAAGACAACGTTCCAAGCTTTTATTTCTTTTACAGGCTTTTGCAGTTTGTCATGTTAGATCTTAGTGCATTTTTTATTTTTTTTTAATTACAAAAGTCATTCAGCAGTTTTCACTTGAACTGTCATTAGTTCTGTGTTACTGTCATTAATGTAATGTGGTCTCTGAGGAGTGACAATGACATAGACAGTAAATATTCTCTCTTAATGATATATATCTTAAATCTTTGAATATATTGGCAAACTTACACCAACCAAAAACAACAATTACAAAACAATAATCAAACCAGGTTTAAACATCTAAATTGAATTGAAACGTTTTTTTTACTAAGATAGCAACCAAATTTGAAATACATAAATCATATAAGGGATAAAAGCACTGCATTCAATGAAACCTCAGTGATCACCATCTAGGGTGGTCTCTTCAAAAAGACTTAGCAAGTTCTTTGGCTCAAAGTTTCTTTTAGACAGTTCAGTGTCTCTTTCATGGATACACAGTGAGTCTGTGAGTCTGGTATGAATCAAGCTGCTGCTGCTGCTGTAAAGGCTTCTGGGGGGAGAGGGTATGCACTGGTTGTGGGATGATGCATCTATGACATCATTGTCTGATTCGGGAAGTAGAGTAGAAGTACTCCCAGAAGATAGCCTTGACTGGACTCTGTACATGTAAAGAGAAAAGAGAATTTGTATTTTACATTTTATGAAAATAATAAAATGGGAGAACAGGCAAATTTGCACAAAGCTATCTAAATTAGGGCTGTGCAATATTGAAAAAAGTAATAATAATAGTAATAAATAAATAAATAAATAAATATATTTATACATTGCTAAGGCAAATTGTTTTAATAGTCAAAAAGTATTTAAACAAAATATTGGAAAAAAAAGATGAGTAATTTAGCTATTTCTCTATTTCTCAATGCACTCACATGTGCTAATGACCGTTATGTATGTGGTTTATTAATTTAGCACATTTTTACAACACAGTATTGCTCAAAGTGCTGAACACAATAATACTAATAAAATAAATGACACAACACATATATAACTAAACTAAAACACAAAAACAAAGCTGCCAACATTGACAAGCCTCAAATGCTTAAGCAAGAAAATGCAGAAGGTTTTAAAAAACAAGTAAAGTTGGAGCATGTCTAATGTGAGGTGGAAGCAAATTCCAGCACTTTAGAGCAATAACAAAAAAGTTCAACCCCCGGGGTTCATGGTAATTGACAGAAACGTCTGATCTGATAAACGTAATCACTTAACAATGTATGGAGATCTAGATTGTATAGGATATCTGATATATAAAAAGGTGCCAGATCCTTTAAGGATAAATAAACAAAAGCTAATTACTTAAAATCAATTTGAAACCTGACATGCAACCAGCCCAGAGATAAAAAATCTGGAGATTTTGAACAAATTGCAGTCTGTTTAGTACATTTTGACTGACACCCACATATAAAGAGTTGCAATAGCCAAGTATCTCCAGAATAAACGCATGATTTACCTTATAAGAATCATTAAAAGAGAGAAACAACATCACTTTTTTTTTTTTTTTTACAATTTGTTAATGGGAAAAATATTTAATTACCTCTTTAACAAATTAAAATTTCTATTAAACATGCAATTAAACCCTAGATTTCATATAACAAGTTTTAATAAGTGAACAGCTCACCTAAACCTGATAAATCAGGAGGGGCAGGATCCCTAAAACAGACTAGTTGTTTTTCCCGCATTGAAAAAAAAAAAAAAAAATGACATCCAGGTCTTCACCTTGGTTAAATATCTCATAAGGGAGGCAAGGGCATTTATAATTATTTATATAAAAAATAATAATAAAATAAAATATGTAAATTAGGAAAAATATGTGTATATATAAATCATGTTATATGCATAAAAAGAAAAAGCCACCCCATATTACCTAAAAAAGTTTCCCTTAGATAAAACACATCAGAAAAATATAACGGGGCTGAGTAAATCAGATACCTTGGCATAGTGTGTTTAAGTATAAGATATTCTAATTAATTAGATACTTATATTCATTAATAACAAAAATTTCCTCAGTTTTTGTTATTTTACAATATATTTGACCTTATTAGACCCTAGCTTGTCTTTAGAAAACATAACAGAGTTATTAATCCTGATGATCCCTCGGTTCCAGCTCGCATCTCAGCATGCCTGTTGGATATTTTACACTGGATGAAAGATCATCATCTTCAGCTGAACCTCGCAAAAACGGAAATGCTTGTAGTTTCTGCCAACCCGACTCTACACCATAACTTTTCAATCTAGATGGAGGGGGCAACCATTTCTGCATCTAAAATGGTGAAAAGCCTTGGAGTAACGATTGATGACCAACTAAACTTCTCTGACCACATTTCTAGAACTGCTCGATCGTGCAGATTCGCACTCTATAACATCAGAAATATCCGACCCTTCTTACTGAACATGCAGCTCAACTCCTTGTTCAAGCTCTTGTTCTCTCCAAACTGGATTACTGCAACTCTCTACTAGCTGGGCTTCCAGCTAACTCTATCAAGCCTCTTTAACTGCTCCAGAACGCAGCAGCACGAGTGGTCTCGTGGTTCCATCCCAAAGAGGGAAGAAATCACTTTCGCGAACACTCACGCTCAATCTGCCCAGTTGGTGGAATGAACTCCCTAACTGCATCAGAACAGCAGTCACTCGCTATTTTCAAGAAACGACTAAAAACTCAACTATTTAGTCTCCACTTCTTTTCCTAATCTGCAATTGCCTCTCTGGATATCACACTAACTGTACCAAGAAAAAAAAAAAAAAAAAGTACTTATACTTTCCGTCTTAGACTTTACAGACCTGAAACTTGCCTATAGCACTTATTCATTGTTGCTCTTATAGTTGTGTAAGTTGCTTCCTTGTCCTCATTTGTAAGTCGCTTTGGATAAAAGTGTCTGCTAAATGACTAAATGTAAATGTTAAATTAAATGTACAACTCCTCAACTGAATCACCTCAGCACTCATGCCTAAGCTCTTCATTTATTGCACATTTAGTATTTTTTGTGTTGTTCTTGAGCAATTCTTGTGTTGATAATACAATAAAAGGCTGTACAAGTCAGATAATATCACTATCCTTTAGATTTGGCCAGATAAACTCTTTCTTTGATTGTTAATTATTGCCACAGTAAAGGCGGTCATTGGTGCCTCATTTAAAATACGTTATTTATCTATTATTTAAACACTTAGGAGAGGAGTGACCAAAATTTTAATAATAATATTAATACTAATGTTAATTTTAATATTAGAGTCAAACCAAAGAAATTATCACTAATAGAAGTGATATGTGCATGTCAAAGCACAAACCAAGCATGAAGACAAAGGATTGTCAGAATTGTCTCAAGGCACAAGTCTGGGGAAAGTTATAGAAAAATTTCTGTATCGCTATCTACAGCTGGATCTAATCTCACTATATTTGTTAAACGTGATATTTAATTCATCTTGTTGTCTATATCTAACAACATATTTTCCGATTTTGGTCTTTTAAATCTATTACTTGATCTCAGGTAGCGAGCTTTGGCTGAGCACAAAGATAAGTTAGGTTAATATATTAATTAATGTAACCACGGAAACTCCTGACAACATTAGAAAGGTAGAATTCTGCACATTTGACAAATTGCTTGTCTTTATTTTCTATAATATATAAACATTGTACGTTATACTTTTTTTTATAATAGCCATTATCGATTATTAAAATTGATATTCAGTAAAACAGAGGGTATGTTTCGTATTTTCACTGATAATAAAAGGAGGCAGTTATCTTATAGGCTAGGTTTTGTTATAAATGTGCATACAGTGAAGATGACAATCATAAATATGCAGCTACACGATGCCTCAACATTTTTGGTGTCTGTTAAGTTAATTTCAAAATGAAAATAGCAGTTCCTTATATCATGTTTACATTTTGTTAAAAAGTGAAACAACATAGCCTGGGTGATTTAAATGATGTTATAAATTACACTGTTCCCTTTGAAGATTTCCCCGAAGTGGGAGGGCAAGATGGTGGATAGAGTGTAACAGCGTTTTTCACGTGCTCCTGCATCAATCAGCGAATTACTAATTGTAATCTGACGCAACCTTATGGCTTTTGACGTTTGATTATAGCATTTTGTCTCTGGAATCTTTTTGTCCAAAATCTTTTTTGAAAATGCCCCGCACTGCAATGAAACCCAAGAAAGACTCTTCCCCGACCTCGTCACCGGTACCCTGTGAGGCCAAACTAGCAGTGAGTTTGAGTTAAGCCCTTCCATGGCAAAGGCGTTTCAACAAATGACGGAATTGATTTCAAAAACGATAAACGCAAAACTTGATCCTCTAGCTGAGCTTATACAAATTCATTCTCAACAACTGGAGAAGGCTCGACTGGATGAGGCCGAATGAAGAATCGTTGCGGCGGAGAAGTTTACAGAAGGCATGCAGGCCCGTGTACTCACGCTGGAAAGTCAAGTCGCGTCACTTACTGACCACATAGATGACTTGGAGAATAAAGGAAGGCGCAAAAACATTCACATTCTCGGCTTACCTGAAGGGGCAGAGGGCTCTAACGCGATGTTAATTCTTCAAAAAGGGATCCCGGAGTTTCTTCATTTGCAGACTAAAGCAGGACATGTTAAGATTGAAAGGGCTCACCGTACTCTAGCACCGAGACCAGGTGCCAAAGAGAGACCCAGGCCGATGGTGGTGCGCATGCATAACTTCGGAGATAAACAGAGGATTCTTGACGCAAGCAGAAAGTTGTCCATGGATGGAAACCTGGTTTTCGACAACAGTAAGGTATCCTTTTATCAAGATTTCTCTGCCGCGGTGCTTCGTAAGCGCAGAGAATTTGATTCGGTTAAACATCGCTTGCAAGAAATCGGAGCCCGCTATGCAATGTTATATCCAGCTAAGTTGCGAGGTTTTCAGTACACCGGCCGCTGTTTCAGAGTTCATGTCCGAAAAGGATCAGCGCGTAAAACCGGCTGCAACTGGCAACGTCCCGAAATCATGAATAGCGGTGCTATTTACCTTTGCCTTGTTGACATTTCCAGCACCGACCAGAATGAGCAATTTGCGTTCTGTAACATTACTTATTTTTCATACTTCGTGCTGAGCGGTGTGGACAATGTGGATACGTAGTTTGCTTCTTGGGTGAGTTGTGTTTGTAAGTTTTGGACTGTTTTTTGGCCTTTTTTTTTTACTTTTCTGAACGCAACGGATGGTTTGTTTGGACTGGAATTCCTTCCCTGAGAAAGGAAAATGCCTCCTTTTGTTTTTGGAGTTTTTTATATAGGTTATATTTGTCATAGTTATTTTTTGATCTTGTTGCGTTTGGGTTTTGAATTTGAATGCATGTTCTACTGGCCAGAAATGCTTCGTTTTTTAAGGTCTACACGTTTTTTTGGTTTGTTTAGCTTTATTGTGTGTGAAACTTCATTGCAGCGGATTATACGGATGAAAAGCTTTAGGTTACATCAATTCTCATTTTACCAATTACATTTTAAAAAGTGTATAAATGGTTACTAACAAGTTAAGAGTTTCTACATGGAATGTAAGGGGTTTGCATGGAAAACTGAAAATCCGGAAGGTTTTTGATTGGCTGAGCAAAGAGAATGTTGATTTGGCCCTGTTGCAGGAGACTCATTTAAATGACAAGGAACAATCCAGTCTTGGACACAAGTGGATAGGTCATATTTATTTTTCTTCACTTACAACGAATAGTAGGGGAGTAGCTATACTTGTGAACATAAATGTACATTTTAAGATTTTAAATACTGTTAAAGATAGGAAAGGTCGTTATATAATTGTCAAAGGATTGTTGTTCGGAGGAGAGATAACACTTTTAAACATATATTCCCCACCAAACTTTACCCCTGAGCTTCTCACAAAGGCTTTTCCAGACTTGTTAGATATTGCTTCAGGTAAAGTGATTATAGGAGGCGATCTTAACTGTGTGCTGAACCCTTTACTGGACAGACTGCCCCCTAAGACTTACCCTCCCTCTAAGCAATCTAAAAATTTATCTTTCTTATGTAAAGAATTAGGTTACATTGATGTATGGCGAACTCTAAACCCGCTGCGAACTGAATTTACATTTTACTCCCCTCCTCATAAGTCATATTCAAGAATCGATTATTTTTTTATTCCCAATGCTGGTTTGCAGTATGTATCTAGTTGTACTATAAGAAACACAGTTGTATCCAATCATGCTATGGTAACACTGGACATGTTAGTTGGAGGACTTTCTAAATCCACAAAACATTGGAGATTTAATACATTATTGCTTAAAGATAATAGGTTTATTTCATATTTTAATTCCGAATTTAGGATTTTTTGGTCAATTAACTCAGAGTCGATAGATAATTCATCCATACTGTTGGAGACTTGTAAAGCCTACAATGGAGGACTTGCCATATCTTATTCCATAACAAAGAAATGGAAACAAAAAGAAAAGCAGGAACATTTAGAACTAGAACTCAAAATGGCTACAGAGGATCACATAAAAAATTTATTTGCCACTAATTTCGAAAAACTAAGTGTAATACGTGCCTCATTGGACTCATTGTTAACACAGCAGGCCAGTACTAAAATATTATTTTCGAAGCAAAGATTGTATGAGCATGGTAATAAACCTAATAAGTATTTATCTTATTTACTGAAGAATAAATTTAGTCCACAGTTCATTAAATCTATTGGGGACTCTACAGGAGAACAATCATTTGATTCTGGAGTTATAAACTCCACATTTATGCAGTTTTACTCCGATTTGTATAATTCTCAATACTCTCCTCAAAATTACAATGCTACGAAAACGTTTTTTGATAACGTAACACTCCCTAGTATATCTGATGAGCAAAGAACAATGCTGAATGCCCCCATTTCAAAGGAGGAAGCCTTAGTGGCTTTACGTAGGTTACAATCTGGTAAATCTCCAGGCCCCGATGGCCTAGGGAGTGAAGTGTATAAAGAATTTGAGAACTTATTAATAGATCCTCTTTAGCCATGTATGATTATTCTTTTAAGACAAACATGTTACCTCTCTCGCTTAGAGAGGCCAATATCTCCCTTATCTAAAAAAAAGGAAAAGACCCAGAGGATTGTGGGTCCTACAGGCCGATCTCCTTGTTGAATGTAGATTTAAAGTTGCTTTCCAAGATGCTTGCATTACGACTGGAGAAAATACTTCCATATATAATTAATGAAGACCAAACAGGCTTCATTAAGAGTAGAAATTCTAGTAACAATATTAGACAGCTTCTTAATATTGTTTAGCTGTCACATAAACGCAGTACTGACACCCTTATATTATCCTTAGATGCAGAGAAGGCCTTTGACAGAGTGGAGTGGCCTTATTTATTTTACAGTTTGGAAAGGTTTGACCTTGGTGACAATTTTATTCGTTGGGTTAATTTACTTTATTCTTCCCCTCTTGCAGCTGTTGTCACTAACGGTTACAGGTCAGATAATTTTCCTAGACAGGGGTGCCCTCTCTCCCCATTGCTGTTTGCTTTAGCAATTGAGCCGTTGGCTCAGGCAATAAGGGAGGAGACTACTGTTTTTGGGGTGTCGGTAGGTGCTAAAGAGCATAAAATCTCACTTTATGCAGATGATATCCTGCTTTTTCTTTCTAATTTTGAATATTCAGTACCCAGTTAAGTAGATTTCCCCGACGTGTCCTTGGGAGTTTAATTTCCATATCAAACTTGTGAAGTCTGAACAAGGAGAGCATACAAGACTAAACTGTGTGTACTGTAGGCTACTTAATATTGAGGAAAAAGGCCTCTGCCACCGTTTTCAGATGTCTCCTGTCACTCTGTCTGAGCTCCAGCGTTCTTCTGTGGAGAGAGGAGAACCTTACAGGAGGACAAATATCTGTGCAGCAATCCACCAATCAGGCCTGTATGGTAAATTGGCCAGATGAAAGCCCTGCCTGGAATTTGCCAAAGGGCATATGAAGGACTTTCAGCCCATAAGAAACAAAATTCTCTGGTCTGATGAGAATAAAATTGAACTCCTTAGAGTGAATGCCAGGTGTTATGTTGAGAGAAAACCAGGCATTGCTCATCAGGTTAATACCATCCCTACAGTGAAGCATGGTGGTGGCAGCATCATGCTGTGGGGATGTTTTTCAGCAGCAGGAACTAGAAGACTAGTCAGGATAGAGGAAAAGATGAATGCAGCAAAGTACAGAGACATCCTGAATGGAAAAACATCCTGCTTCGGCCTGCTCTTGACCTCAGACTGGGGCGACGGTTCATCTTCGGACACACACCCAAAGCACACCAAAAAAATACTAATGGAGTGTCTTTACAAAAACTCAGTGAATGTCGTTGGGTGGCCCAGCCAGAGCCCAGATCTAAATCCTATTGAACATCTCTGGAGAGATCTGAAAATGGCTGTACAACGTCACTTCCCATCCAACCTGATAAAGCTTGGGAGGTACTGCAAAAGAAAAAGGGGCAAAAATTTGCAAAGACAGGTGTGCCAAGCTTTTGATGGGATCATATTTAAAAAGACTTGAGGCTGTAATAGCTGCCAAAGGTGCATCAACAAAGTATTGAGCAAATGCTGTGAATAGTTATAAACGTGATTTTTCAGGTTTTTTATTTTTAATAAATTTGCAACAATTTCAAGAAATATTTTGTTCACATTGTCATTATGTGGTATTGTAGGTAGAATTGAGGAAATAAATACATTTAATCTATTTTGGAATAGGGCTGTAACATAAAAAAGTGGGAAAAGTGAAAGCTATGAAAACTTTCTGGATGCACTGTATGGGTGAAGAGTCCCCAAATCCAGTCAGACAGAGATCACATAATTCATTAGCTAATTCTGCATGGAACAGGGACTCAAGGCCAAGCAGACAGTGGTATTCTGCACTGATGGCAGCCGAGATCAGGATACAGATTGTTGGAGATTCAATAATTAGGAATTTTAGAAGCAAGGCTACAATGACATACTGCTTCACTCATGCAGCTTTTTCTGATATAAACAAAGAACTTAAGAACATTTAGAAGAAGCACAAGACTGCAAAGTGAAATATCATCCATGTGGGGAAGAACAATATCCGTAAAGAGCAGTTACACAAGAAAGATTTCTATAAAATCTTGGAAACAGTTGGAAGATTGACAATTCAGCCTTTCATCAGTGGACCACTCTGCAAGAGGACCAAATATGTTTTAAAGGCTTCTTGGTAGGGGGGTGAAACTACACTGGTCTCACGGTTCGGTTACAATTATCATGCCATCGATTCGGTTCAATTCGATATCTCGGTGCATAGGGCTGGGCGATATGGCAAAAATTTATATCGCAATATATTTCTTAATTTCGGTCGATATGATATATTTCCGATATCGATATGAACAAACTTTAAAAACCAGGAAAAAACTGTACACAACAGATGTCTGTACCTACAAATGTCTGCAAACTGAATTTACAAAGTAACTATAATAACTCCAGGCTCTTCTAACTTTTTTTTTAAAATAAAATTACAAAAAATTTATTTTTACTTTTTATTTGTATTTAGCCTTTAAAACAGATGAGTATATTCATAGTTCTGATTTATTTTCATCTTGAATGCCTTTAAGGGTTATATTTGTTTAAATATATTTGTGTATAATTACCCAATTAAATTAAAAGGTTTAACATAAAATACTTCTTAAATATTAAATAAAGTCTATTTTTATCGACTAATATTTTATGTTTTATATAACACTTTCATTATTTAACAGATTTAATACCTCTATTAATCACATTCTTTCTATTTCATCAGCTTTGCAAATAACCAGATTCCTGATTGTTAATTTGGGTTTATATATATATATATATATATATATATATATATATATATATATATATATATATATATATATATATATATATATATATATATATATTTATACAACAGTTCTGTCTGGTTCTCGAATCTGATTGGCTGATAGCCGTGATCTATTTAAGTAATATCAGCACCCGTACAGCCTCTTTACCCTTTGTGTATTATTCCACCCACATAAAGCCAGCAAAAAGCAGACACTACAAATCTAAAGTTTAAAAGATGCTTGCTCAGCTGTTTAACTGTCAGCTTATGATTTGAATCCAACGCGGAAGAAAGTAGTTCCTCATACAAAAGGGTTTTTGAGACTCTCCATGTTTGATTTTGTTTTTATATACACAATTATGCCGTCAAACTGTTATATAAATGCAATATCACACTCGTAGCTATGCGATATGGCTGTATATTGGCACTGGTTGGGGCACTAAGGCACTTGGCCAGCGGCCTCGTGTCAACGCACGCCTCCCACCAGTGCTGATATATAGCCATAATCGCACTGCTACTCGTGTGATATTGCTCATATATATACTCTATATATATTTATTATGGGTGGAGCCGAACCCAAATTCGGTATTCGGAAAGGCACGAATAGCGTGTTTTTACGAATACTTATTTCGAACAAAGACTTGAAAAATTATTTGTATTCGGGAGCAAGACAAACATTGTGTCAAAAAGCAGCGTTTCCTCATGAGACCACAGTGCATGCCCGCGTGAGTGAGTGAGTGAGTGAGTGAGTAAGTGAGTGAGTGAGTGAGTGAGTGAGTGAGTGAGTGAGTGAGTGAGAGTGAGTGAGTGAGTGAGACGCTCAGGAGTCGGAGTGCGGGGTGCGTGGAGGTAAAAGGTGTCTGGCAGAGGCTTCCCCACACAGACAGCAACAGAAAGAGAAGGCACGGTTCAGCGAAAAAAAAAATGCTTCACTGCATCACTATTTTTGTTAAACAGATTTTTGTACCTTAATTGGGTTCCATATGCAGTTTATAAACTTGTAGCGGAGTTGAAGCGGAGTTTGATTGGGATATTCCATTACGCTGCATTTTTGACATTTGCAATCGGGTGCTCTCTGTTTACGCAACGTTAGCTCTGTTAGCACAGTAATTTAGACAATAGACTGTTGACAGAGTAACGTTAACGTTTGTTTATGAAGGTGAAAACGATGCTTGTGCAGTTGTGTCAAATAGTATGCACTTATGGTAGTTATATGGTACGTCTAAATTACTGTCTTTTGCAGACAGCAAGATATATGCTATAGGCTAGTTAACCTTAGCATAGCTTCTCGTCACTTTTTATTAACTTGAAACTCCTCAAACACATTTGGGCACCCAAATAGAAAAAGACTGAGACTGCTGCTGAGCCATTTCTTGGTCCTCCACCAGTCAAAAAAAAAAAAAAAAAAAAACCTTCAAGTTATTTGTGAAAGAATTTTATAGTCAGTGCTGCTGCAGATAAAGCAAAGTGGTACTGTATGTAATGTGTGCAAAAGTGAAATCAGCAGAGGCAGAGATATTAAACATCTGTCAACATCTTCTATACATAATCATTCATTTCTTTTCTTTTCGGCTAAATCCCTTTATTAATCTGGGGTTGCCACAGTGGAATGAACCACCAATTTATCCAGCATGTTTTACGCAGTGGATGCCCTTCCAGCTGCTACCCAGCACTGGGAAACATCCATACACTCTTTTTCACACACATACAATAGGGTCAATTTAGCTTACCCAATTCACCTGTATTGCATGTGTTTGGACTGTGGGGGAAACCGGAGCACCCGGAGGAAACCCACGCCAACATGGGGAGAACCCAGTTGAGGCTCGAACCAGCAACCTTCTTGCTGTGAGGCAACAGCGCTACTCACTGTGCCACCGCGCAACCTTCTATGTAATGTATTATAACATGCACTAAAAGCGTCCTCTTCTGATACTGTCTGCCAACCCCCCACAGCTATGTTCTGCTAAATCCTCCACAAGCACCAAACCATCAACACAGCCACATTCTGCCCCAGCAAATCAGTTTCAAACATAAAAAAAGTGAAAAAACAAAGAAACTTTGTGTCTGTTTTGTGGCAGGCAGATGACAATAAGCAGGGCTGTATCTTTTTGTATTATATAGAATACTTTTTTTCTGCCAGATCTCAAAGTCAGGCGTTTATTAAGTTTAATTTAGTTAATTTTAGTTTTTGGTATTCTGTGAATTGGAAAGAAGTTCATTTAGAAGAAGAACAGTTTTTTGAAGTATTATTTGTTTTTATTCTGTCTATTCAGTGTCCTTCAACAAGAACGGTGGTGGTGGGGTTCATAATATTCACAATGGGATTTTATTAGTTGTTGGTTTAACCATGGATGAGATAATGGCTGTTATGTTACTTTATTTTCAATGACGTTTCTTGTCACATGTTCAAAAACAACAACCAATATTGCTTATCTATAATTTATATAATGGGTATAATTAAACAATGCTTTCACTATAACGTAAATTAGAAGTGTAATAGAAAAAAATATATATTTTTATATTTTTACACCATTTTGAATTTTACTCGAATACAAATACTTTTACACCCTCAACAAATACAAATACCGGCTGCTCCGCACATCCATAATATAAATATATATATATATATATATAATATATATATATATATATATATATATATATATATATATATATATATATATATATATATATATATATATATATATATATATATATATATATATATATATATATTATGGATGTGCGGAGCAGCAGTGTATATATATATATATACACACACACACACAAGTTTCATACATGTTTGAAGTATAGTATAGGTTTATATGCGAGTAATTTATAGGTGTATATGCACGTGTTAATAAGCGAAGTTTGATTGAAATCCTACACGGAGGGCGTAGTTTCATCTTGATCAGGCTCATTATCTGATTTACTCTGGTTTAAAAAAAAATGCATATGTATGCTTGACTGCCTTTGGCATTTTTGAAAATACATACGTTATTTAGTAGGCAACAATTTCATTATTTATTTTCACTGCTCACTGCGCGCAAAACAATAATCACCAATCAATGAGAGTGATTGTAGACGTAAGAAAGCTGTGTGACTAAACGTAAGCAAGTAACTACATTAGTGTGTGCGTGCATACACAATGCACTCCACAATTGTTGCCAGATCGGGCAGTTTTGAATTTGATTGGGCGGTTGTTTTTGCATTTTGGCGGGTTTTGGATAGTTTTTGGGCTGGAATCAGTCAGCAACATCTGGCAACACTGCACACAGCTTTGCTAACAGCTGTTTTTCACTCTGACTCATTGACAGTCTCTCTCTCACATAAACACACATGCAGGTATTTACCATGCACAAGTTACGCAAAACACGGATATCTGACATTTCCCGGAGCAAGATCCGGTTCCACTGCCGCGAACAGTTTATTTGCCGTACATAGCATACACGACTTATTTGCCATTTGTGAAAGGTTTTTTTAGCTTTCGCTCAATTTGTACTTTGGCACAAAAGCTGCATGGTGGGTTTTGTCATAGGATCCCGACCACTGTTCTATCGGGTGGAACAGATTGACATGTCCCCTCTGCTAGTCGGCACTTTTCTCTCTCTCATCAACTAATTTGTCTGTATTCTTACTCGTGGAAGCTTGTTCAGACACATCTGTATTCAGGGCACTCATTTTGTAGCTTAAACTTTCTGCGAGACTGCGACGAAGTGAACTGATGAGCACTGGCAGCTGCGAGTCTGTGATGTACAACATCGTGCAAGTGACATGATCACGCTCTTTACGGCTGAACACTGAAAGTCATTCAGTGACAATGATACAATGTATAAGATCTTACATATAATAAAATATACATGTGCAAATTTATATTGAAATACCAAAAATGGGTTTAAAAATCATATGAACGTTATTGAAAAAAATTCTATCGCAAAATATATTGATATTGAATTATTGTCCAGCCCTATCGGTGCATCACGATGCATTGACAATGCTTTTCATACATAGCACCTTGGAAAAACTCAACAGCTGTACACATGACTGCAGAAAAGTTGAGCGCATGTGGAGTAAGACAAAAATTGCAGTTCATTATAACAT
Source organism: Danio rerio (assembly GCF_052040795.2). Lineage (NCBI taxonomy): Eukaryota > Metazoa > Chordata > Actinopteri > Cypriniformes > Danionidae > Danio > Danio rerio. The sequence continues at coordinate 17,445,658 of NC_141032.1, forward strand.
TTACAAAGACAGTCTTCATGGTTTTAATGTGAAACTAAACACTGCTAGGCAGACTTTCTTTTCAAAATGTATAAAAAGCAATTTAAACAACACTCGCACTCTCTTTGCAACAGTAGAGAGACTAACTAATCAGAAAGGCAATCAGCTCATCCAATCAACCAAGTTGTGCCAACATCAGACAGGCTTAACCACAACTTAAGAAAACAGACATCATGTCTGATTTCAAGACAGCTGATAGTAAAATCTTGGAAGAGAGATTATGAAAACATCAACCTGCAGTCATGACATACTCCACACATCAGTTGTTCAAAATGGCGTCAAACGGTTTAGAAATGGACCTCCTAAAAACGTTGAATTCTCCAATTCTTTTAGCGACTTTTCCCCAAACTCCCTTAATAAAAAAACCCTAACCCCTCTTAATAAAAGAGCAACCTGGATAACACCAGATTAGGGGTGCTTTCACACCTGCCTTATTTAGTTTGGTTGAATCGCACCAAAGTTCGTTTTCCCTCTTGGTGCGGTTCATTTGGGCAGATGCGAATGCAGCAATCGTACTCGAGTGCGCAGCAAAAACGTACCAAGACCTGCTTGAAGGGGTGGTCTCGGTACGCTTTCAAACGAACCCTGGAGCGGTTCGTTTGTGGTAAGAATATGATCCGTACTAAAACAGGTCCAACCAAAAAAAGTACTGCGCCTTTTGGACTAATCCAGCTGCCGTAGGCCGATGAGCAGTGCATTATGGGATAGGGAGGAAAAATATTTGTTGACAGCACTTTACCAATAGAGAAAGAGAGAGAGAGAGAGAGAGAGAGAGAGAGAGAGAGAGAGAGAGAGAGAGAGAGAGAGACTAAACAAGTCTACAGACCAAGACCTACTTAATATTATAAAAGACAGATATAGTCATATTTATTGAGACCTGGTTTTGGAGTAATGAGAACATACACTGTCCAAGAGGATACAGAGAGATCATTGTACCCTCAGTCAAACACTCCCACATCAAATGTGGCCGTGATTCAGGTGGCATTCTTATATGGCACAAAGTTAATCTAAAACATCTGATTAAAGTTATTAAAACTGAAAATTCACTAATTTGGCTTGAATTAAAATCGATCCTGCCACAGAGTAACCTTTACCTATGTGCTGTATATATCCCACCCCATGACTCTCCTTATCATAAATAAGACTGCTTTCAGCAGCTGCACAGAGACGTCCTGCACTACCAGTCCAGAGGACACACTCTCATATGTGGAGATTTAAATACAAGGACAGGAAGAGAAATTGATTATATAAATATTGTTGATAATGATCACATATCTGAGAACATGTCTTACTCATCATCTGTCATTACTCCGAGAACTAGTTGTGATAACATTATTAATGTAAACGGGAAACAATTACTTAAACTTTGCAAAAGTCTAGGTTTATATATTATAAATGGTAGAACCAAAGGAGATTCTTTCGGTAGACCTACATATTGCTCCAAATTAGGAGCAAGCGTAGTTGATTATTCAATGACAGACATTGACCCGTATTTTATTAATGCCTTTACAGTTAGACCTCAATGTCCCATTTCTGACCATTGCCAAACAGTCCTCTACCTGAAGCAGTCATGTAACCAGCTCAATGTCCCTCCCCTTAATCAGGGAAAAATGTTCCCTTTAAAACCCAACTCAGCTGGAGTCAGTCTGATGCAGAAATATTCAGAGAAAACATGTGCAGCTCTACAGTACACAAAATGATAAATCTCTTTATGTCCACAAATTACACACCAGATACTAATGGAATAAACTCTGCAACATCCAATCTTAAAGGGTCACGAAACACCAAAACACATTTTTTGAGCTATTGACAGTCGTATATGTGTCCCACACTGCTAAAAACACTATAAGAACACCTATATTTCACTAAAATTTCACTCTTCATAAAGACGCGGCTCTAGTTGCTGGTGATTGTCCTGTCTCTACAGATTTGGTAAGTGAGCGACCAGTGCTCTTTGTATATTCAGTTTGTTCGTATCGAATTAAGTTAACTATTGCAAACATGTTAGCACCGCATTTTGTGACCGGAATAACACACGAGGCTTTCTGACGTTACCTGCCGTGTGCATCTAAGTTTCCGGGAAATGCGGAGTTTTTTTTTCTCTCATTCGCCGTGCGGTATCAAACATTGCATGAAAAATACACGCTTAGAGCAGATCCTCGAATCAAATATCTCGTTTGTCGCGAGGGACATGAATGAATTCCCTGAATGAAAGAGCAAAACTGCAGTTAAAGTCCACCATTTAATAATTTGGCAAATAATTCCACTACAGATGTCCATGTAGGTTAAACACCATCTCTTTCTCCTGTGTGTGTATTTTGACTGAAACTCGCGCGTGCCCAAATAGACACTCCCACACCCTCCCACTTTAGTTCCTCCGACACTCCCCCCTAAACAGAGCTGGACACCCCCACTTTTCTGACTTTTTCCAAAGTGGAGGTGTGAAAACACCCTGCTGAAACGAGGGGGTTTCATGGCCCTTTAATAACATATTTCAAACTTTGGCTACGATATCTAACATCAAACAAAAATTCAAATTTGGAAAAAACAAACCAAAAAATATAAAGTACATTTGGTTTGATAATGAGTGCAAAAATCTCAGAAGAGATCTTCGCCAGATTGCTAAAAAAAAAGCATAAAGCACCAGCTGATCAAACCCTAAGACTTGCATATTCACAATGTCTGAAAAATTATAAAAAGTTGATTTGCAACAAAAGAAATCAATATTATGCGGATAAAATTAATGAAATTAATAAATCAATAGACCAAAACCATTTTTGGAATCTCTTTAAACAATCTGGAAGAATTATTTTAAAAAATTATACCAACAGCCAGAACTCAACCAGCCTCAAACCAAAACCAAGAGTAGACTAGACGATTTAAAGAAGACAATTAAAGATTACCAAAACCTATTAGACACAATTATATCAACAACAGAAATATCAGAACACATTAAACATCTGAAACTGAAGAAGGCTTGTGGACAGGACAACATCAGTAATGAAATGCTAAAACTCAGCAGCCCTGACATAATTCGGGCTCTTGCCAAACTATTCAACCTGATCCTATCCTCTGGTGACATCCCTGAGACATGGTCTAAAGGACTTATCACACCTATACATAAAAACGGGGATAAACTCGACCCCAATAATTATCGTGGCATTTGTGTTGGCAACAACTTAGCAAAACTATTTTGCAATATTATTAACAACCGGATAGTGACATTCATCACAAAACATAACATCCTAAACTAATCACAAATTGGCTTCTTACCAAAACAACAGATATCTGACCATATTTACTCATTTCATACTTTAATAAATAAAAACATAAAGAACAAACAAAGAAAGATTTTCTCTTGTTTTGTTGATTTTAAAAAAAGCTTTTTATTCTATTTGGCATGACGGACTATTATACAAATTGTTGCAAATTGCCATTGGTGGAAAAGTATATAGCATTATAGAAGCCATGTATAAGAAAAGTAAATGCACTGTAAAAATTGGAAATATGAGAACAGAGTTTGTCCAGCAGAGTCGAGGGGTGCGGCAGGGTTGCAGCCTGAGCCCAACCCTGTTTAACATCTACATTAATGATCTGGCAGACATTCTAGACGGCTCCGACTGCATCCCCGGCCTCACTCTGCTTGACTCTAAAGTAAAGTGCCTGCTGTATGCGGATGACCTGGTGCTGCTGTCTCCCACAGTAGAGGGTCTCCAACACAGCCTGACTCTGTTGGAGCAGTTCTGTTCAGTCTCGCTGTCAAGACCCTGAGCGAGAGGGCTCGCAGAGCATTCTATGCCATAAAGTCACGCTTTGGCCAATTACAGTTACCAACTAAAACATGACTTAAATTATATCACGCTATTATCAAACCTACCTTATTATATGGGAGTGAAATTTGGGCACCAGTATTAAAATTTGAAAATTGGAATAAAAGTTTAATCGAACAAACACAATTAGAATTTGCTAAAAACATATTACATATCCACAGAAACACGTCTAACATTGCCTGCAGGGCTGAACTGGGTTTATACCCGCTAAACTTGGAGATTCAGAAACGAGCTGTTCAGTTCTGGCTGCACCTGCATCAGTTGGACCCCCAGTCTGTCCAATATAAAGCCCTTCTGGCTAATGAAAAACCTACAGAGTCTCATCCTCTAAACACACTGGTATCTGAGCTACTGAAAAAAAACACAAACCGAACCCGTCCCCAAACAAAACCTCCACAAACAAATTGACAAAACATTAAAATATAACTATGATGAAAAACTAAAAACTGAATTCAACCTCCAGACTAAACTTAAATGTTATTCGGCCCTAAATAGAACCACACAGTTGGTAAATAATTTATCATTAAAACAATTAAAAGAAAAAACTATTTTTTCTAAATATCGCCTCTGTGATCATGACCTAGAAATAGAAAAAGGCAGACATAAAATATCCTGGACTCCTAAGGAAAAGAGAATATGTAAAAAGTGTGACACAAACCAAATAGAGGATGAGACACACTTCCTTCTGTTTTGCCCCAAATACACCACGACTAGAGAAATATTTTTCCCCAAATTTGAAACATTGATCAGTTCATTTTTTAATTTAAATGATTTAGAAAAACTTTACCATATACTCGGAGAGGACGAATTGACATTTAGACTAGCTGCAAAATATGTATATACCCTACACACCAAATGGTTAATGTAAACTCATGTATCTTATTTAAATAATTTAAACTTTTTATTATTATTATTATTATTATTATTATATTTATCAAATGTATTGTTTTTTTTTTAGTGTGTGTATCATTATATTTTATCTGTATTACTATAAATTTTTCAATGGTTTTAATATGTTTAATATTTGAAGTGCTTTGGCAATACTGTACTTAATGTCATGCCAATAAAGCAACTTGAACTTGAATTTGAGAGAAAGAGAGAGAGAGAGAGAGAGAGAGAGAGAGAGAGAGAGAGAGAGAGAGAGAGAGAGAGAGAGAGAGGAGAAAACATTACCTGATGGATTGTAGGTAATATTTCTGCAAGATGACCATGTCGCATTTTAGCTAAATTAATTCACGCCTCCCCCTGAAGTGACGAGTGATGCATTAAAACACTGCGCGACAGCTTCATTTTCGAAATGTATAGTTTGTCTAAAGCAGGGATACAATCAGTCAGCGCTGTCGTACATCCATAGTAAAAACTACATTTTGTGTCTGCCGGTTTTGTTTACTTGCAGGAGTTCATTGCCATTTTCCTGCACTTGAATTCTAACCAATCAATAAGCAGTTTAGGAACTACGTTCAACAATATCTAGCTAATGAGAGATTTGTATTTTGTCAGATTACTGCATTTTGGTTCGTTTTAACTGGTTCGGACCAAAGCCAGCAGTGTGGTGTGAAAACGAACCAAAGACGGCAGAAAATCCAACAATGTATCATTTATAGCCCATGGTCCGGACTAAATACTACAGATGTGAAAGCACCTTTAAGCAGCTACAGGCTGATTTCAAATCTAAATCAAAAGACAGTTGTTGCTCATCCAGAATGCTGCTGCCAGGATTCTGACCAGAACCAGAAAAATCAGAGAATATCACACATTTCCGCAGGTAAAGACACTGGTTCCTAGTAACGTTCAGAATAGATTTTAAAGTATTATTACTTGCCTAAAAATCTCTAAAAGGCCTAGGACTTCAATACATTACAGATATACGCACTGAATACACTAACAGGTCACTCAGATCATTAGGATCAAGTAAATTAGAAATTCTAAAGGTTCAGTCAAAGCAGGGTGAATCTGTTTTTAGCTACTATGCCCCCACTGCTGGAATCAACTTCCAGAAATGATCAGATGTGCTCCAACATTAGGCCCATTCAAATAAAGACTAGAAACACATCTGTTTAGCTGTCCTGTTTACTAAATGAGCACTGTGCAACATTTTTATTCTTTGTTTCTTCTATTCTTGTTTATGTAATGCACCTTGGATTACCATTGTGTATAAATTGTGTTATAAATAAATTGCCTTGAATATCGAATCAATGTCCTATTTGGCTTTTTAAAAATATTTTTAGTGATCTCTGACAGATGTTGGAACAACAATTATTGGGAAAAGTGCTTTATAAATAAAATTGAACTGAATTAAATGTTGTCAGTCAGTGATATCATTAGCCTCATTTCCACTGTCGGGCTAGTGTGATAAGGCAGATAAGCACACCATTGCATCATCACGAGAGCATTAAGATATGTTTGTAAAGATGCAGGACAGAAAAAAGGTAGCCTAGTTTCTGCTTTCAGTCACCCAAATAAATGCTCTGTTTGCACGAATTGATTAATATCATCGTATCCAAACACTTTATAAATAATATTTCAAACCTTCTCCAGTGTTTTTTGTTTTTAGAAAATAGGCTATCTAAAATCTTTTTTTTTCAGGTCTTTGTAAAATGAAAGTTATATATGGCTTTAAAACGGTTTGATTTGTGTATTGTATATACCTAAATTGTTATAGCTAGCTTTTGTTTGTTTTATATTGTTTTATTTAAAGTGATTTTATTATATCCGATATTTGTAATTCTTTAAATTATTCAATTATAGCTTAAGCTTTTTTTTAATCAAGATATGACACTATTGTTTTGAGAATACAAAAGTGAACACGAAATTTAAGTTTTATGTCTTTCTGCTGTATTCATATTGTTTATTATCTCCAAAAAAAAAGAGAAAAAAGCCGCTCACGGCATCAACAGAGCTGTTAAGAGAGCACTCTTTTGCTCGGTCTCACATTCACATACAGGCATCTAAACGCGCACAAACACCTTTTAAACTTGACAAAAACTCTCGAAAACCTTTACTGTCTGCTGTGTCTTTTATATGGTGTAAAGATTATTATGCATTATTGAATAATCAAGGAGGATGCAGCAAAAAAATGTCACTTATAAATTAAAACTTAAAAAAAAAATTTATGCAACACCCTTACATTTAAAAGGGAAACATCAGGGCGATCATAAGCAAAAAAAAAACAGCCTATAAGGCTAGATGTTTTCTTTCCCTTATTTATTTATTTGTTTGTTTGGCGCAAGTACTTGTGAGCGATCAGAAAAATATTGTTCGCCTCTCCTTTCACTCTGCCTCGAAGTCCCAGCTGGCCCTCTTTGGCCCAAGATATTCGGCGAGCAGGAAACGGCCGACTGCTGGCCCCGAGAAAGCCCCTATTTGGCCCAATTAGGCCCCGGAAGTGACAGTGTAAACACAACTGGCATTGGCTCGCTCACTTTATAGGCGCGATAGTGGTAACGCAGCTACTGTCAAGTTATCAGTAGTGCTAAAAAATTTATACTGAACTTATGTTTAGATTAGCCTACACTTTGAATTTTTTTTAAATGCCAGATGCTCTGGTTTCCACTAATGCCAGTAAAATGGGCATGCAAGCATCATTACTGGACAATTGAGCATTAGCTGGTGCCCTGGTGTGATAGATAAAGTTTTCTTTTAAATGAGTTGGATGGCCAGATGTGTGCAATAACAATTGTGGGTGTTACCTTAAATGTATGTAATCTTATTTTTTTATTCAAAAGTGTTCAATATTAATTGTGTCAGTAGTTCTCAATCCCAGTTCTTGTCCACCATTCTGCATATATTGCATGTATCGGTTATTTAACACACCCTATTCTGATAACCAGCGCATATTCTCTGCTCCACTGTTCCCTAAAGGAGCATGAGAAATGTTTACTTGACTTTGAAATGTTCATTAATGGGTTTGCACAACACAGCCAACAGCGTTATCTCACACATATGACGCTATCGAAGTGTGAAGTTTGCCATATCACACACTAAAAAGCCAATTGAATAAAACAAATGCTTTCTCTTTGAAATGGAACCATGGCAGAACATCCTGTGGAACCCACCTTGTATGGACACATTAGAGCAAACATCTGAAGTGATGAGTGAAACATAAAACATGTGAAGAGCAGAGGAATGCAAAGACTGGAATTGCCAAAATTACCTATTTATACAAAATACTCTCAAGGTTAATTAAAAAGCTCTACCAGTTGTGCAATATAATTATATCCAGTTCAGTTTCTGTCTTTAATTTGACATTTGTGTGTATTGTACCTGTGCGTGTAGGTTGGTGAGTGTTCAGAAACATCTGGAGGGAACACACAGTGATGAATGGGGCTTTCCGAGTATGACTGAATGTTGCTTATGTCTGCATCTCTCTCCCATCTCTCTCTTGGAGGAGTACTGGTTGATAAGGACGACTCAGAGGCAGGGGTCTTAAACAGCAGACTGAGAGAGGATATAAAATTCCAACTACCATAAAAAAGGGACTGTTGGGGGAGGAGAAAGAAAAAAAAACATTGTTAAAAAACAATCATTTTGCTTAAAATTCCCTAAATGTACTATAAAATTTATTTATAGTCTTTTAGGTATTTATTCAAATATTTTGCCATGCAAAGACTTAAGATTTCAAGACTCAAAATGAAGACTACACATTAGCATCATTATGACTTTTTTCTGCGACAGCGGTTGGGTGGGCAGTAGTTGTATTAATATAGAACTAGGAAAATCCGCACAAACAAATGGGAAAGTTCACATTTGCTGTTTAGTACAAGGCAAGTACTGATGCCCAGTCCTGTTCCTGAAGACCTACCTGAATGCAGAATTCAGATCGATCTGTATATACAGAGTATTAACGCAAACATAAAGTATATTGCTGATTCATTATATTATTTATTTATACATTTTATATATATATATATATATATATATATATATATATATATATATATATATATATATATATATATATATATATATGTGAATGTGAGTATTGGGCGGGGTTTGCGTGACACGCTGCAAGCTACTAGCCCAACAGTGGAAACGCAACAAGATTTGGGCCTCACTGCTCATGCTCCCGGGCAATTGACATGGCTTGGCCCGATAAAAGCCCTGGCTCACACTGGACCGACAGTGAAAATGTGACTAATGGTGACAGCAACAAAAATCTTGGGCTGTGGACTGTGTATTGTTCTCTGATGAGTCCACCTTCATCACATCCAGGAGAGTTAGGGTGTAGAAAAGCCCCAAACGTTTTATGCACATGAATTTGGCTATGCAAATCTGTGTCTCATCATTAAGACTAATCAACATGCATATGACTTACCTTTAACTATGTACTATGGGCCTCATTCATGAAAAAAAAAATAAATATCAGAGCATATTGTGAAAGATTTACACAAAGCAGACCTTGAAAACTGTCCTCCAAATTTATAAAGGCTCTGTATACATCATATTTGTTAGTTAAACGTGCATGTTAATGAATTCCAGCCTTTTATAAATAGGGTGTGCATGTATAATTCCTGCCTATAAATTATATGACAGTGATGAGTGCTATGTTTTAACTAAAGACTTAGTCCCTTTATTTACCAGGGGTCGCCACAGCGGAATGAACCGCCAACTTATCCAGCATATGTTTTTTACACAGCGGATGCCCTTCCAGCTGCAACCCAACACTGGGCAACACCCATATACTCTTGCATTCACACAAATACACTACGGCCAATTTAGTTTATTCAATTCACCTTTAGCACATGTCTTTGGACTGTGGGGGAAACCAGAGCACCCAGAACATGCAAACTCTACTCACAAATGCCAACTGACTGAGCCGGGGCTTGAACTAGCAACCTTCTTGCTGTGAGGCAATTGTGCTACCCACTGACGCCCCACTCAGTGTAATCAGTTTTCCAAAAAGAACACAGATGTTTTACACTACATTCACACATAGTCAGTAGCAGGTGAAAAACAGCATGTTAAATTTTAAACTTTAGCCATTTTTACAGAGTAAAAACTTAATTTACATAAAAAAAAATACATTACATAAAAAAACAGAATTTTCATTACTTACTAATTACAGAAATAACTATTTGTAATAACGCATCTTACACACTGTAATATAAAATAAATAATAGATTAATCCTAATGGCTTTTTTAATTTAACATTTTCTGAGTATATTTATTGTTGGCAAAAAAATGTTGGACTACCTGACTCCACTGAAATAAGGTCAGGAAGCTCTCAATGATGCAAAGATAAAGATGCCGTTTCCACTTGTGTTTGCGTACAAAGGGCAGAGAGAGCAGCTGCTGTGCAGTGGCTCTGTTGCAGGGTTCTGGGGTTAGCATAAGTCGTAGTATATACAGCATTTCTTCAGAAAGCACTGAAACATAAACACAAATGCTAGCATGTTAGGTCCATTGAACTAGGCAGGGCTCTATCTTAACGATATAAGCACAAAGTCTAAAGCACATGGCACAAAAGCATTAAGGGCATATCCAAATCCACTTTTGCTATTTTAAGGATGGAAAGATATAGTTTGTGTCCCAGCACATGGTCTTAAAGGGTTGGGCTTATTCTCTTAATGAGTGATAGGTGTGTTTTGAGTTTAACGTGCATTAAACCACCCTCATCTCCCTTTCCCTTTAAGATTCAGTTGCATCGCACTATGGTGCAAAAACTGAATGCTTCACTAGTGAGAAAACAGATCATCTGCAGCAAGGATTTAGAACGAGCCTCCTCCATTCAGCCTCTTTATTTTCTCTTTACTTTACGCTTAACTTTTACTTCTTTACTTACATGGAGTAAGGAAACTGTGGACTTACTCCACTGAAAACATCTTATTAGCCTGCATATTTAATTTAGCATTTGTTCGTTAAGCGCAAAGATTTGTTTAAAAACTATTTAGAAATTCATTTCTAGTTTCCAAAAAAAAACAAAAAACTAATAATTAAACAAAAACAACAAAGTCTGGTCAAAAAAACTTTAATTAAAGTTATATCCAAACACACATTCTACTGCCCCATATGGCATAAATCTCCAAAACTGACAGGTGGACAAATCTAAACTTGTTTTTTATTTAAACAAATATAAATATGCATTATAAATACTACTAATAATTACATTATACAAATGAAAATCGTCATGACAATTCCAAACCCCCTGATGTAAAGACATGGGAGGAGGTAGTGTTTTTTTTTATAATTATGTAGAATATAATACTTTTTGTAACATTTTAATCCTTTATTTTTTTCATATTAAAATATATTTGTGTATTACTGTACATCCTTTGTGCATTAAGCAATGTGTAAAAATTTTGAACCCACTAAGATGATCTTTAAATTACAAAAACTCTGCCCTGGACTTTTGACCAGCTTTTTGTCGGTCAATGGCGCAGTGTATTTCAGTGTCCTTAAAATAGAAATGTGCCAACAATATGCCTCAAGACACCTAGGTTTTCGCACAGTGCCACAAAACGTAATTACACCTGTGCCCTCAGGAAAATGGCAACAAATCTCGCTAATACATACCTTGCTGTTTTACGCTAGGTATATGATAGAGCCCTCAAAATTAATTGAATCCTAATTAATCCAACAGTTAATCCTATTAGAATCTTCACTCAAAAAAAATGGTGTAGTAGGATTACAAAAGTAAATGCCAGAAAACCAAAACAAGCCAGACACAAAGCATAGGCAGCTATGTAATATACAACTCTGAAGGGTACAAATCTAAAGTAATTCAGCATACCGCCTTTTTCAAACTACACTAGTAAAGGCACAATTCTAGATACCATTCAACATGTCTCTGCCCACGTACATAGAGATATATGATCATTACCCAAATTGAGGGAGCAGGGAATAAGTGGCTGTTTAATACCCTAGTGGGAAAAGCGATGATGTATGGCCACCATGAAACTGCTACTACAATTGTCATTCTTAACCAAACTATGCTAATCCAGGTTCCAGGAGCAATACTTAATATTGATCATTTGGCTTCATTTTTTTAAAATAACGAGACATGATATAGAAATTGAAATGATTGCCACCTTTACGAGACACACTCCTGAACAACCATCTTCAGAACCAAGTTATGTTTGATGGACCCATGTTAGCAAAACAGGGGTGGGGGGGATATCAATGATATCAGTGGTTGGGTAACTATGGAATTTCTGGGAGGGGTATTGTATTGGCACACACATATGCTCCAGATTAATCTATTAGTGCCAAAAAGTAAGAGACACAATAAGATGTTACGAGTTGAGGCACAATACATTTAAACGAGTCCCCAAGTTTTTACTGTCACTAATAATGGCCTCTCAATTTGAGTTTTTTTTTTTTTTTTTTTTTTTTACACCAGGGGCTCTGTAATTTTGTGGAATGGTCTTAAGAAGTTCATAGCTGTTGCTCACCTATTTATTCAAAGTAAATCCTGCTAGGGCACATGCTTTCCCTAAGGTATTTAATGAGCTCAAATGCATCTTTCACAGAGGCCACAGACTAGGGACAACCCTCAATGTAGAAACTATGTTTGATGATGTCAATGACTTGTGCGTTGTATCCTAATTATCAATTCCTGATTGCTTTAAATCAAAATTGGCAAAACTGGGTGATAATATAACACCAAGATGGACAATTATACTATAAACTTTTCTTGCCATCTTTTCAACATATTCTTCACTTAGTACATCCTCCATGAATTCTTAAATGGCCGGCCTGCTCTAGGAAGAGTCCTGGTGGTTCCAAACATCTTCCACTTAGGGATGATGGAGGCCACTGTGGTCATTGGAACTTTCAGAGCAGTAGATTTTTTTTCTGTTACCTTCCCTTTGTAAGTGGAAAAATTCATTGCTTCACTAGTAGTAGTAGTAGTAGTAGAAGTAGTAGCACTGAAGAAGTAGAAGTAATGGCACTGTAATAAAGTCTCGATACTTGATACATCGTTTGACTTGAGCATGACCCCGGAAGGTACTAAATTAAGCAAGACAATATGGGAAATTATAATTTTAGAGAGGCTAAAATAAAAGTTTTTATTTTAACCTGGTAAAGCAAGCATGATTTGGCTGTAAAATTGCTCATATCTGCCAGCCTCTTCTGGTTTTTGAGCACTGCATGAATATACAATGTGAATATAATGAACTGATAAAATAATTAGCAACTTTAAGCTTTTATTTTTTTAAGTATACATGTTTTCATTAGGTATGTCAAGAGCCTGTGAAAACCCTGGTTAAAGTATAAATAATTAAATATATTACAGTATTTGGTTTACAATACCATTAGTGAATTCTTCTGGTAAGTGCCCGTTTCGGAGCAGCTGCCAGTCATCTCCTTCTTTAGGAACCTCAATGTTACAGGCCAACTCCAGGATAGAAATACCCAAACTAAAATAAGAGAAGTGAGAAAAGACACACTTTGTACAAATTAGAAAAAAACTGATTTTTCTCTTATTTTTGACAACGAAAAAAAATTCACATTTGCTAACCTAAAGATGTCTGCAGCAGTCCCATAGTCTCCTCTCAATAGCTCGGGGGCCATATATCTTGGGTCACCTTCCTGTAAATCATCTCTCTCTCTTTTCATTTCTCTCTTTTCCTCGTTTACTTGTTTTTGAGCATTTGCAGGAAGCTTGATCAACAAGCCAAAGTCTCCCAGTTTGAGCCGTCCAGACTTTGTAATGAAAAAGTTTGCGGGTTTAATGTCCAAATGAGCAAACCCACAGTCATGTAAGTGAATAAGTGCTGACAGCATGTCGCACAGGTATGCCCAAGCTCTCATCTCACCTGCCACAACACAAACCACACACTTTGCTTCAACTTCCAGCTGCTATGAAAAAATAATAAGAATAAATAAATACATTTGTAAAAATTATGTTTGGCTGAAAAAAACTGAATGTTGTTTTATAGAGATGCACCGAAATGAAAAATTCTGGCTAAAGCATAATGAAGCACTTGGCTGAAGATTGAATACTGTTTGTGTACCTATATATGATTGATTCTCTCGTTTTTTTATTTTGTATTACTCTTTTGTTTTCATCACATTTTGTTTATATATGCAAAATGAAAACACGATAAAACTAAAATAAATAAACAGCTTTAAAATTTGTTCTCTGTCTGGGTGGCAATTACATGACCTCTTTCTGCTGTGGTCAACATTAAAAATGTGCTGTCATCAGCTGTTTGTCAGTTTTGTGTACCAGAATAACATCTCAATTTATGGACTTAGCATCCCATTTGATTTGCTGCTTCACATGTTGTGTAAATGCATTTACTAAAAATAATACAATTTCAGATGCAGAGGCTTTGCTTCTTGCAGCACAAACATGCATGACAAACAGTCACTTATTAAACTGATGTAAGCCAATTTTTTTTGAATGAATGGCTAAATTTAGCTTTAAAAAGAAAACATTGTTACAGCCAAGGAGGAAAATCTAAAACTCATCAAAAGCAAACTGACATTTGATTGTTGTCAATAGATATATTGTAAAAAATCTCCTGGCTTTATTATTCCAAAAGTATTAAGAAGTTTTTGTATGTTCTTAGCTGAGAAAGCACTTTATTTTATAGGTTATAGTGCTATTAAACATTACTATTTAAAAATATTATAGGTTGCACATACTAAATATTCTTTTTTTCAAGTTTTTGTCAGTACTGCTTGTTATGATGTGGTTCTAGTTAAAGATATTTGAAGAGTAAAATAGGTAAAGTCAAACAATGAGGTCATCAATTATTCATGCCAATTTAATTTAACAATGTTTTGCAAAATGTCTCTCAAAATGGTTTCGAAACTCAAACTACTGCACTTTTAACTTGCCAGTATAATAAAATTTAATTTATAATATGAAAGTACATAATATTTTACAAGATGCTCTAGTATTCTATTACTAGTGGTCAGCTTAAATTACCATTTAAAGGCTTAACTAGGTTAATAAGGTTAAAGGCAAGTCACTGAACAGTATAACAGTTATTTGATAGTGCAAAAAATTTTCACAATTTTACAATTTGTAGAGTATTTTTTTTTTTTTTATTAAAAAATGCTGACTTGGGGAGCAGGATAAGCTAAAATTTTAAAACATTTAACAATCGTACTGACCCCAAACTTTTGGATGGTAGTATATACAGTTGAAGTCAGAATTATTAGCCCCCCTTTAAATGTTTTTTTCTTTTTTTAAACGTATATGATGTTTAACAGACCAATGAATTTTTTACAGAATATCTGATACTATTTTTTCTTCCGGAAAAGGTCCTATTTGTTTTATTTAGGCTGGAATAAAAGCAGTTTTTGATTTTTTTTAAAAAACATTGTAATGTCAAAATTATTAGCCCCTTTAAGCTAATTTTTTCCCCGATTGTCTACAGAACCATCGTTATACAATAACTTGCCTAATTACCCTAACCTGCCCAGTTGATATCTAGTAAAATATTATTTACTGTCATCATGGCAAAGATAAAATAAATCAGTAAATAGAAATGGAGTTATTAAAACTATCATGTTTAGAAATGTGAAGAAAAAAAATCTTCTCTCCATTAAACAGACATTGGGGAAAATAAACAGAGGGGCTAATATTTATAATAACTGTATATAAACAGTTCTTATGTAGTGTTTTGCATACCAGTGTGACATGGTGTTTCCTCGGCATATAGCAGTAGACTGGTACAGCAGAGTTCAGTCTGTATGTAGAGATGGCCGGCCTCCTCCCAAGCCGCAATAAAACCCAGAATGTAAGGATGTGGGTGAAGTTCCTCATGATTCCAAGCCTCTGTGATGCTTTTTGCTCGTTCAACCTCACTACGAAAACGATGAACAGAACGCTTCACAGCATACTGACAATTGTCTGTAAGACTCACCACCTGATAGACATGAAAGAAGCCTATGATTATGGTTTCACTTTTTGAACTTTAGTCAATATGTAATGTTGCAAAGATTTTTTTTTTTTTTTTTTTTTGGAAAGCAGAAACAGCAATGTAGATGTCTATGCAGCAACGTCATAGCTTACTAAATGTAATTATTATTTTTTTTAAACCAAGCTTAATAGTGTTACATTGCATCCCATAAATGTTTTCTTTATTTTATAAAACTGCATCCATTTCATAAAAATAAGTTTCAGAGTATACTCATTCAAGATTTTTACTTTAACAAATTATATTAAGATATAACTTGGGAGAAAAATTAACTTTTTTAAAACCAATTTTCCTACAAAAGATGGTAACTGATGTTACACACAAATGCCCTGTACATCCACCTGAAACATTATAAATAGGAATGATGGACAATAAGGAATGTCTCACCTTAAAAACCTCACCAAAGGAACCACGTCCAATCAGGCCCAGGTTGGTAAAGCACTGGCTGAAAAAGGACTGTTGTTGAGATGGGTCATACACAGAGAGAGGAGGGGGTGATTCTATAAGGGAGCGTGACAGAGGTGTCCACTGAATGGAGCGATGAGGAAACACTCGACTTACTGGGGAGCATCCTTTAGATGGAGGCCGTGGTGGTAAACTATGATATAATGGTGGGGAAGGAGACTGAGAGGAATATGATAAGTTAGAAAAAGGAGGTTTCCTTTTCTTAACAGTAAAAGAATGCTGAGCATTAGAGAAGTGGGTAGGCAGTGGGAGAGGGGTGCTGCTAACCACAGGTGTTTGATGGGATGTCGACATAGGAAATGCACAATCAAACCTTCTGAAGTAATAGAGCATCAACGAACTTGTTTCGAATTAAGAAACTGTAAAAGCGGACTTCACATGCAGAATCTCCACATCAACCTATAACCTAAAACACAACACAATATGTGTTAAATAAAAAAAAACTACTAAATATAATTTAAGCATGGCCACCAAGTTTGCAACATTATTAGGTAAAATTTGTAGCAACATAATTTGGTATGCAATGGCACGGTGACACAAAACGTTACATACCATACCATGAAAAAAACATGACAATACCTGGTTTTCTGTTAGCGACAAATGATTTGAAACGTATCCCTAAAAGTTTACAATTATGACTACTGAATTGGTTAAGAATTTAAACAGTACGTAAATGTCAAAGTACACAGTTATCTAAACAGGTTACGATTAGCAAAACATACTTTGAGAAACAAATGAGTTTTCATACAGTAAATTATACTAACTTGTTACACGAGCTATTATTTACGAGAATAAAAAATGTTGAGATGCTGTACATACATAGAAGAGTTTAGACTGGAAAAACGTTAAGTGAAGAACCAGTTCATCATCAGATATTCAGATAACGTTAACGTTAACAGATATAACATAATATATATAACATAACATAACATAATACGTTAACGTTACCTACATCATGGTGTTGACCCGGGTTTATATTCTGGCATAACGTTAGCTTTCTGTTAATCACGCAAGTATATTATAATTAATAAAGACAATAAAGGCGCCACGTACTTTCAAACTCTTTAAAAACAATCATCTGTTTCTTCTTCTTCTTCTACTTTCTTCTTCTTCTTTGGTGTTTTAGGGCAGCTGGCATACTTTTTGTTGCAATACTGCCCTCTAATGTGCACGGTCTCCGTAAACTGTGCTTTCATCCTATTTTTTCCAATCATTCTCGAGGCAGTTTTTTGCTTATGGCTCCGCAGCGCAATCCTCCTTGGTCAAGCCCGCTGTCACCGCACTTGACTCAGGTAATGTTTGGTGATGTGACTGATACTCCAATCCATACAGAGATTAAGTTTATTTTACATTATTCCTCCAATTTTTAAGAAGTGCACAGAAGGACGTGTTTCGCACACGGGTTGTCACGGTACACAGCAGGCTTTGTAATGTTCGTCGGCTTTCCATGACTATTAGCAACACAATATTCTTCGTGAATCAGCTCTGTCCACAAGCTGTGGGGGTTCACTGGATTGTTTTGTCACTGTGGATGGTGTGAGATGACAACCGTGCGGGCCCCACACCGCTCCCTAGTGACGATAAATTAGAACTACATCTGTCACTCAAAAGTACCAGTCCAAAAAAAATGCGGATTCGTTTGAGAGCCTGGGGCCCGGTTTTTCAAAAGTAATCCACTAGGATTTTCGATAAGGGATTGGATCAAATCTTGAAAATGGGTTTTTCGAAGGAAAAAATGGATTACATAATCGGATTAGATCACGTAATGCAATCTTGGTTTTGATCCGGATCAAACCTTTAGTTTGGGTTTTTTAGACCTTTTTTTGTAGGATTTGGATCACTTTGATCCAAAAAATCCAGATTAAACCGATCCCATCAGAAGGGTGGATTCAGCGTGGATTTCATGCCTAAAATGTAATGAAAACTTACAAAATTGATCAAATAATACTATATTTGTATCATGCAGTATCTTACAAGATATCCTATTTATTCATAAAGTTTTAATTTTATTTGTTCATCCGTCAGGCTACAGTGATTAGGTAGGCTTTAACATATTCATCCTTTCCTTTCAGTATAGCCCTACAGCAAATTAGAAAGCATAAAATAATCCCCCAAATAGCTGTCATATATATATATATATATATATATATATATATATATATATATATATATATATATATATATATATATTTTTTTTTTTTTTTTTTTTTTTTTTTTTTTTAAATAATATTTATTAGTGTTGCATGATTACAAAATAACCAAAAAAAAAAAAAAAGTGCAAAGAATGGCAATGAAAGTTAGTGTTGATGACGTTTGGGGTTGGCGCTTGGGGTTGGCGCAAAGGATTGTGAAAAAACACTATAGGCTACATTGGTCTGATTGCTATTATGGCACTGGTTTTAAATTTTCCCGCTGTTCATGCAGCCCTTTTTTTATGAGTGTGATGTGGGGAGCAGTAATTTTGACAATGGCATAGTGGTTAACCAGATGGTAATGTAAAATGTTTTTTTTTTCAAGCTCAAGTAAAGGAATCAAATAAACTAGTTATAAATGTTATATAAATTAAATGTTATAAGTAGGTTTTAACTAGGATACTATCCCTATTACAAAATAATGCAATTATGGAATTAAACGAAGATTTTTTTTATTTTATGTCTTTCAGAATGTAGCATGATCTCTGTGGTTCCCCCTATCGTCACCAGAGGTCACCGTCAACGGACTATTAAAGGGCCATGAAACCCCCTCATTTCAGCAGGGTGTTTTCACACCTCTACTTTGGAAAAAGTCAGAAAAGTGGGCGTGTCCAGCTCTGTTTAGGGGGAGTGTCGGAGGAAGAAAATAGGCTTGGTGTGGGAGTGTCTATTTGGGCGCGCCGAATTTTAGAGTCAAAACACACAACCACAGCGGACAATGTGACTGTGTTTACATGGACATCTGTAGTCGAATTATTTGCCGAATTATTAAATGGTGGACTTTAACTGCAGTTTTGCTCTTTCATTCAGGGCATTCATTCATGTCCCTCCCGATAAACGTGACATTTGATTCGAGTAGCTGCTCTAAGCGTGTATTTTTCATGCAATGTTTGATACCGCACGGCGAATGAGAGAAAAAAAAAAACTCAGCATTTCCCGGAAACTTAGATGCACACGGCAGGTAGCGTCAGAAAGCCGTGTGTGTTATTCCGGTCACAAAATTCAACACAAGGTTATAGTTTGGTTGTAACTGTTAGTGCTAACTTGTTTACACTCGGTGCAATAGTTTGTTTGATACGAATAAAATACGAACTGAATAAACAAAGAGCACTGGTCGCTCACTTACCAAATCTGTAGAGACAGGACAATCACCAGCAACTAGAGCCGAGTCTTTATTTAGAGGAGACTACAAGCGAATCCGGATCTCAGCGTTTGCAGATGAGAACAGCTCTCAGGTAAACAATGTTCCTCCTTAGACACGTAAGTTATTGTTGTCGCGCGTCTAAATTTACACTTTTTAGTGAAATATAGGTGTCCTAATAGTGTTTTTAGCAGTGCGGGACAAATATACGACTGACAACAGCTCAAAAAATGTGTTTTGGTGTTTCGTGACCCTTTAAATCCTTACCCACTACATTTCCTAGCATCCCTTTCTGCACATGAAAGCAATTACAATGACTATATAAACTCTTCTCCTGCTTAGTGATTGCGTTGACTGATTCTGTGTTTGACTTTGCATTGGGGTCCATTCTTTGTACCTTGCTTAAATGATCAAAGATGATTTAATAGATCATGGATCTGTTTGTCTTGATAACTGATTTCTGGCTAATTTGGTTCTTCAAACAAGTCCACAAATCAGATTAAAATGTTTTGATGAACTGATCTGAGATCGCTGCATGTGCTGTGCAGGACTGATCTATCGATCCTCGAAATCATGATCAGCAATGTAATGATTGGTTGATGCACAGCAGCCTAAAGCTGCGGTCACACTAGAGTTTGAGCATGCGATATTCTGTCGTGCGGCGCTGCCAAAAGGGGTGGGATTAAACAAGCTTATTAGACATTTAAAAAAGCGAGCGATTGCTCCATGTTTTAATTTTTTGTCCAGAGATGTCATGTTTTGATCCTCGATTGGTCTCATGCAGTCAAGTGATGCGATTTCGCAGGCCAGAGTTCACCAAGCTTGAACTTTGCACTGCAGCAACCTGCGAAACTTAACGCATGACCCTGCATTTCCGGTCTGACGCATTCACGTGCGTATGAATGAACGTCTATGGGAGGAAAAACCCAGTGTGACCGCAGCTTAATGATGATATCTGATTTATTCAATTATCCATGTGAGCTAAATTCCTTAAAATTCATAGTAAACTGTTTGTTAAATATGATATGCATAAACTTTCCACTTATGTTGTGGGCTGCAGGCTTTACATTCATGTGTCAAGAGTATTTAGCATTTTATTTAGCTTTAATGTTAGAGCAGATTTCCATTATTATTGTAGCCACAGTAGTAATATAGTAGCCAGTTTCTTAATCAGTGTAAAGAATACCTGGAATTTTGCATGACAAAAGCGTTTTGATATAAAGAAAGCATTTTGATATAATGGTGTCTGCAACTTTTGTAACGCATCAAATCACCGTCTTATTAGCTGTCAAACCATGTTCATGACTGCATAAATGTATTATCCCTTTAAAAAACAAGTCAAATATTGTGCATGATGTGCATATAAACAAATTGTACTAAAGCGATTGTACACTATTGTATCTAAATTGTTTATCAATAATTTTTCTTTTTGAACCACCAGGTGGCAGTCTTTGTACTTTTACTTCGTAGTGCAGATTGCAAGTTTTATTAATATATAATTTCTAACTTTATATATGGTTCTTGGTTAGCTTCCTAAGTGTAAATAACCAAGTACTGTAAGAAAATATCTGAATTCGTTACATACTTTCAGTGTTATCTTTGCTTGAACTGACCCAATCTAATCCTGTTTATTTGAAATGAGCATGCTACCGAGCAGGTTTAAGCTACCAGAACTGTTGCTCTGACAACAACTCTCGGATCAGTTTTGAAGAAAGAAATGATCCTGGATCATGTCAAATCGTCAATAACCAAATCCAGCTAATAAGTAAACCACGTATGAATAACGGACCCATTTGTTTGCTGTTATCTGACCCTGCTTGTTCATCATTCATCACATCATTCTCGTCAATAAATCTGCACATGGATTCTCTCTCTGCTGATTTGTCATTAGACAAAGCTTGTTTCAAATTATAAAAAATAGTATGTTTTGATAGTGCATTTACACACTTGATAAAACTAAAAGGATGTGTCTGTTTGAAGAACACATTCTCGTAATGAGCAAAAATAATGAAAGAAAGTAGGGTGGAAATGTATAATTTTTATATATCTACTGATCATTATCCAATGAAGATATTAACCATGAAACATGTAATGATTAAGGTGAATTAGTTATATATATATATATATATATATATATATATATATATATATATATATATATATATATATATATATATATATATATATATATATATTAAACTTTTAAGGAGCTTCTTTTTTCTGTAAAATGATTGTGTTGTTTAGAGGTGAAAAAGACAAAGCCCTCTGGTTATTTAAATATTAAATCTAAGTTTAATATTATCTCAAAAAAATCTACTTTTGCTTTTTTACACTGCTGTTTGCAATACACTATCTCAACTGCCTACTTTTTTGTGTGAAGAATTAAAAACAAAAGAAAGACAAACATTTTTTTCAGTTTCAATCTTTATAGATTTTACTTCACAGAGAATTAATCAGTGCATAAATGTCCATGACAATACAGTGTTATTATAAAAAGTATGTTGTAAATTTGGTTTACTTTGTCAACTAGGCTATAAAGCTGTAAGTGTTAGTGTAATATTAATTATTTCAATAATAATTTAGACATCCATTCTCCTAATTGCTTGTCAATCTGTCAGGTTGCAAGACACATATGGCATCTCGGGCCATTTTATTATTTATTATTATTTTATGATGAATGAATGAATAAATTAACCTCTTTTATCTATAAATCTTCTACTTCTTCTTCTGCAACCTATCAAACTATTTCCACAGAATATAGCATACAGCTAAAAGACAGTCTAGCCACAGCAAACCAAGATTTTTCCAATTCATCTACTGCTGCCACCAATGTTTCACTCATTTTGAACCATAAGGACTGAAAACTAAATTTTTCTTCTGCTGATGTAGCTTGTACTGAATCAATCTTTGTATTTGAATTTTTAAACTCCTTCAAGGCTAAACTTTGAATCAGATCAAAGATCATTACAAACCTTTGTATGTGTTTTAGGCAATATTTTGCATCCAAGAGATTCAGCTGACAAACATCTTTAGAAACCCTTACCCTAAATTTAGCTCAGGGGAGTGGAAGAGGCCATGTGGTTACAGAGTAGAGGACAACAGCCATGACTGAAAATTTGTGTAAGGCAGGATTTATTAAATGTAAAAAAAAAAAAAAAAAAAAAAAAAAAAAAAGTTAAATATTTAATAAAATGTTAAATATCTGCTGTTTCCATGTAGTTTCAAATGAAATTATTATTCCAGTTATTGTTGCTTTTATTACTATTACCATTAATAATAATAACAATGATAATAATTATAATAATAAATATTAGAGTGATTTCTGAGGGATCATGTGACTGGAATAATGAAGCTGAAAAACCATCTTTAAAATCACTGGAATAAACTACTTTTGAACCGTTATTTTAAAGTGCAGTCACCTCAAACTTTTGACTGGTATATATTAAAAAAATATATTGTCTGTGGTGTTTTGTCAAGAAATGTGTTCATTGGAAATTGAGTTATAAAAGTATGTTAATCTTCTGTATAGCTGTTTAATAACTGGTATAACAGCCTGTAAAACAAAAAAGACCCCATTCATTGCTTTCAATTCATTTATGTATACACACACACAAGTTTTGAATGCCATGACGTGTCAAAAAAAAAAAAAAAGAAAGAAAAGAGAAGACCAAGTCTCTTGCAGTTCACTTCCCACAATTCTGAATTTCAATGCTTTCTGTGTTAGGCCAAAGATAAATGATATGAACTGCATATATGGTGCTTCATGGATTGCATATATGGTGTAAAGAGGGAGGGCTGCAGAATGCTGTTTTGGACTACATGGGGTGTCTTTAAGCTACTCAATATAGAGCCCATTGATTGAAAAGCTTCATCCTATACACAAATCAAACATATACAAACAGAATCTTTATCAATTTGATATGTTGTTACTTGCCAGTTGTTATTTATTATTTGTCTTTCAGTAGACTGCAGATGATAATTGTTGAATACACAGCAACCCGAGTTATAATACAAACTCCCTAAATGCTTTTTAACAAAAATAATAGTGTGGTAATAGATAGTTGAGTTGACTACCTGACTATCAGACCAACATTTTAATTTTATAGTATTGCAATTCACACCTGAGTTAAATCTAAATATTCTGTTACAACAACAATAATAATGACAAACTATTAAACCATATTACTAGAAATGGTACATTTTTAATGAAAATATAATAAGAAACACATTTTTATGTTTCACACTTTTGATAAAACTCAGATATTTACTCTGTAGCTACAATAATGCTGTCATGTATAGAAGTACCATGGGTTGCATTAAAATGACTTATCACTTACAAAGATATCCACATACCAAGCCTTAATCTAGAAGAATATTATCAAAATGTAATAATTAGATTAATAAGAGACATATGAACCTTTTTTCAAACCAGCAACAATGTCCTTCTTGGCCTTGCCATATTTCTCCACAATTTAACCAAACTTTCTAGACAGTTCTCTTCTCATTCCAAAATGTGCAAATCCTATTTTAGATCAGGAATGAAAAATGACACCAAAGTACAGCTCCTCTCTTGTACTTTCACTAGCACTCACTTTTCTAAACCTACTGTTGATTCTAAAGTTAGCACACTTTGGCCAGTATATAAGACCTGAGAAGGAACTTCACTGATGTCAGTCACATCAACGTGGAGTAACTCCTAATTTGACCAACGACAAAAACCTTGAGAAATGGTAAGTGTCTACAAAAAAATATGAATTCAGTTCTTCAAGATGAGGTTAATTGTTGAAATCTGATCATCATTTGATGACAAATTAATAATGACTGTAGATAAAATATATTTGTAGGGAGTGACAGTGCAATTAACCACTTGATAGAAGACAAAGAAAAAAATCTTTCCTTATTATCATATGAAATATAGAACCTCATTGCCACTGGAAATGGGAATTTGAATTTGCAGCAGGTAGAAGATTTACACAGGGAAATTAGCTGAAATTTTATTTGATGATAAAAGTTGCATATGAACACTGACCAGCGTAACAATCAACTGTATTGTTTCACTACATTTGTTTATATCTAGGCACCCAAGAAAGCCAAGAAGAGGCAGCAGGCAGAGGGCGGTAGCTCTAATGTCTTCTCCATGTTCGAGCAGAGCCAGATCCAGGAATACAAGGAGGTATATTGCATGTTCTGCAATAATTTAAAGTATGTGTTGTATTTGATTCAACCTAATATTAGTTCAGTACATTAATTCTTATTAACTGGGGATACACCTTACACCCCCCTCCCATCCCCACTAACCCCAAAGTCTTGTCTGTGACCTTTTAACAGCTTAGAAAGACAAGTAGGCAGCAGCTGCCAAGATACTTCTTGGTCTCAAATGTCATACCCAGTTTAAAAGATGGCATATCGAAAGACTTTCAGAAAAGGAAATATATTTCCTAATTAAAGAAAAATGTTTTCTTCTGTGAAGACTGTATTTGTAACCCTTAATGTTGACTTGCATAGTCTCAGTCTAGACAGCACTAACATGAACGATATCTTCTGCTTAGATCTTGTATCTTGCATAGTGCAACATGAACTGACATTAACTGTTTAACCCTCTCTAAAACAAACAGGCTTTCACAATCATTGACCAGAACAGAGATGGTATTATCAGCAAGGATGATTTGAGGGATGTGCTGGCAACAATGGGTCAGCTAAATGTAAAAAATGAAGAGCTAGAAGCCATGGTCAAAGAAGCCAGTGGCCCCATCAACTTTACTGTTTTCCTTACCATGTTTGGTGAAAAGCTAAAGGGTGAGTTGTCCAAATCTTCACTTACCAAGTTTAGCACAGTAAACACATTAAACTTAAAATGCTCATACTTTTGGTTTTGGGTAATAAATTAGGTATACAAATATGTCATTTTCATCTCAGCAGAGAACCTTTTATATTACTTTTACATGCATTTGACTGAAGATGGGATTCAATAACTATGATCTTGGTGTTGCATTTTACTGTTTGAGCTACAGAAGGCAACACCTTCTATTTGCTATTGCTTTTCTTTACAGACTTACTGATAGCTAGTACAGGGAGTTAGATCTAAAGACCATAATTGTTTAACTTTCTTTGACTTCACTAACCGGCCAAGTTTTACAGACAAAAAAAAAAAAAAATTTGTTTTTTCATCTTTTCAGAAAATGTGGATAATATAGTTTTGAATTGTAAAAGTTTAGTACTAATATTTTATCAAGCATTCACAACCTTTAATTATCAATCTATTAATTAAGGCGCTGACCCTGAGGATGTTATTGTGAGTGCTTTCAAAGTCCTAGACCCTGAGGCAACAGGCACAATCAAAAAGGAGTTGTAAGTGTCTTTACCAATTCCTGTTTACGCTAAAGAATATTTCATAAAGAACATTTACAGTATAAAGCCCTTACAACTGTTATTGTTTCATTCTCTAGCCTTGAGGAACTTCTGACCACCCAATGTGACCGGTTTACGGCAGAGGAGGTTAGTTGTAGTTGTAATATTTTAATTAGTGTTTTTTTCTGACGTTTGTGCTACAGCAAGGAAATGTGAAATTCTATGCTACGTTTTACATGTGCTAAATACTATACATATAGAGATAGTGTTTTCTTTTTTTAGTTGAGCAAGTAAGCAGGCACACATAACACCTTATTCAATACCACAACCCCACCCTACCACTTTTTTAATTAAACAAGAAGGTAACCTGTGGTCCTTATTTTATTTTATTATTTTGTTTAAGATCCTCTTATAATTTTCTTCTAGATGAAAAACCTTTGGGCTGCTTTCCCTCCAGATGTAGCTGGCAATGTAGACTATAAGAACATCTGTTACGTCATCACACATGGAGAGGAGAAAGAAGAAGAATAATTTAATCCATTAATAATCTCTCTACCTTCTCTTATTACCACACCATGTCAGTCCGTCATGGTTCATCTGCCCTTTGAAAAAAATACTTATCTGAACTAAAGGTTTGTTGGCATTTGGGCTGAATGTGAGTGTTGTTTAACTAATATGATTACTTTCAATAAAATGATCTAAAATCACACTCTGTTTCCTCTTGACAAATAAACTGTACAGACTGAGATTATACATATCAGTAATAGAAAGCCACCATCTCACAATGTCCTACTAGCTTTCTTGGAAGAGACAGAAAATGAATGGACAATAATCATTAGGAAAATAGAAAAAAACAGTAAAAACCTTTCCCCATTTCCTCCCGTTTAACTTTCCAACTCAAAGTCCTATTTTTTCAATGTTTTATCTTTTTTCCTTCTTTCATCTCTTTGTTCTAAAAGTTTGTAACTCAAAGATAAGAACAAATCAGCAAATTAGTAAAATATAATAAAACAGCCTAATAAAATCAAAATATTTATCTTTGTGTCTATTCTTTTACATTACAAGAGAAAATATATGAATGATAGACACATGATTTTGTAACAAGTATTTTACTGTTACACTTAAAGGCTTTACATTATTTAAGGTTACATAAAAGCACTTTGGCATTTTTAAACTGTATTTGAAACTGCTATATGCAAGTAGATTTACACCTTCTGACCTATATAAGACAGCACCCAAATATGTTGACACTTGACAGACTACAAGGAAACTTTGGGGCATATTCAAGCTGTATTTATTCATTTATTCATTCATTCAATCATTCATTCATTCATTCATTCATTCATTCATTCATTCATTCATTCAATTAAATGAAGAACTTGGTAGTGCTGCAGTAATCCAAGTTTGATAAGGGAAATATAATTCTGTAAAGCTTAAAGTTTTTGAGAAAATAAGTAATAAGTAAACTGTAAATAAGGTATAAGAAAACTGATGATGAAGTATGATTAATAACCTATTTAAATTAACATTCATATATCTTATTATTCAGGTATATATTAAAAGTTACTTTGAATGTTTAGAACTGCTTTATTAACTCAACTCCATCTAGTTTTGTGACCTAATCTAAAGTAAGGACTATTTATGCTTTATAAATGACAGTGAAAGGCTAAGTTATAATTTAAACAGGGGAAAAAAGAAAATAAACCACATTTTTTATAATTTTAGGATAAACAAATTAAACTGTATCAAATAAAAAATAAACCTTTACAATCTCATCTAAAATAAATGTATTTTATTTTAATAAAAATAAATCTATAAACCATAAAAAATATATGCAGTGTATTATTTGCCTTACATTTCCTTAAGAAAACATCCATTTATTGTTTTGTTAGAGTAGAAATATATAAAAACATACATAAAATGAAAAATGTAATGAATAAAATAGAATGTGTTTTTCACTTAAAAACACAAACTTTAACAGTAATTTAACATTTTCACCAGTGATTTGGGAATTTTCGAAAAACGTCTATTAATCCCAAATATAGCACACTTATCATTATTTTGTTGTTATTTTGTAGGAGTGATTTTGTCCCCTCCAATCTTTGAATGGATGTAGCCTACACTATAAAAAGTATAATGTTGCGAAACATGATCACGCATTGGAATGGGTCATTTGGGAAATTTACATTGGGTGCTAATCAGTGGCTGAAGACAGTAAGCATACCTGTGGCTGAAACACATTCCTACGTTTACATAAGCATCATACACAAATCACATTGTTGTTATACTAAGTAATACAAATATATAACTATTTTTTTTTATAACAAAAGTACAACAGACAAAGATGGATTTGAACATAGAACCTCTCACACTTTTGCTTATTCCACCATTAGTCCACTGACAAACCTACGCTTAAGAAATTACACCCTGTGAAAAATTAAATGTACCTCAACTGTTGCTCAAACATTTTATACTAAACTTTAAATACAGTAAATTAGAACTGTCCACCATTTTTTCCCAGAGAACATAAATAACCCACATTATGGGTATGTAGATATTATATCATCTGTGCTTCAAAAAACATTACAATACCTGAGTTCTTACCTGCTGTTTCAAGTGGTGTAGTAAGAGAACTGTAACTTATAAACTTATGAAGCTGTGTTTCTGGTTTGAAGATTAAAAAAAAAAAAAATCAACATTGGATCACTACATGTTGATCTAAATTATATATTGAATTAATATACTTAATTTTTTTATGATAGCAGTCAGATAAAAAAAAAGATAAATATATATTAATATTCTAAACCACTTCATATTAAAATTGGAGTCAAATATGAGCTAAATTTAAACTAAAACAACATTGTGCACTGGAAAGGCCGAACACGCAGTGAACCTTCATCCATCTGTGGACACCTTCATTGGGCCTACTGGGTGGATCTTACAAAGTGGTGACCAACCTTCGTGATTTCCCAACCCAGGCGAGTTATGTCTTTTCAGCACAATATTGATATACATCAAACAAGATCTTTGGATCTTTTTCTTTTCTATCTTCAGTTTTTTGGAAGTAAATTCTTCTTTGTCTAGAAACATTGAGGGAAAGCAAGATGCGCCCTATATAAACATTGATAGATTGAGTCAGAAATACTTAAAAATGTTAGACCGGATTGCGTTATGGGGCTTTAATTTAGTGGGGCTTTAGAATTAGACAAAATCACTTTGCTTGTCAGGGATAGCAAAGTGATCTATGATAGCGGCATAGATGAAAAATGTCATCCCTGGCTTGTTCTCCTTGTCTGGTAGGCTGCAAGATTTTAAACTTAAATTGGAATAACATCATACAAATTATGTTCTGGAACTCAACAGAGAGTCATAATTTAGATCCTAAAAGTTTAAAAGTGTGATTCTGTCCAATGTTTTTAATGTTTAGCAAAGTTTATTCATGATAATTTGCATTTGTTTAATGTTATTATTATTAGCAGTATTATTTATTTTATGCATATTTATATTTGTTTTAATAATAACAAGTTTACAAGATTTGTACACCAGTCAGGTTTTGAAGACATATGCATTACCATATGGGGCATAAGAATAGAATATATGTGTGTGTTTTGATATAACAAAATGTGTTTTTTTTTAACCACATTTTGTTATTATTGTTCATTTATTTTTTAGCTGGAAATTATGTCTCATGTTGCTAAAACACTATTAATTCATTTTTATTTCTGAAGCACTTGATTTAGAAGATTATAGCAAACTGAAACTGTGTCAGTCTAGTTTTCATAGTTTAAGTTCAGTTTAGTTCAGTTCAGTGTGGTTAATTTTCACTGCTGAGAGTCCAAACACTAATTAGCAAATCCATCGATGCACAGCTCTACAAGTCCCGAACCATGCAAGCCAGTGGGGACAGCATTGAGAAACAAACTTTGCCAATTTGTGAAAGTGAAGAGAAAAAAAACTTGAGAGAAACCAGGCTCAGTTGGGCATGACCACTTCTCCTCTGGCCAAACTTCTTGTGCAGAGCTGCAGTCTTGTGCTGTCACTGGGGTCTTACAGGAATCAGGCTCATGCTCTCCACTCCTCCATGACCACCATAGCAGCTCAGAATACTGCTCAGAATACAGCCTGGTCCAGGATTATGGAAACCTCAGGAATAATCAAAAAAGACTCAAATAAGCGCAGATGTCGTTTAAATTATAATGTCTTTTGTGAAGTGTTCCCAGCTCCGGTTGCCCTAAATAATGCCGACTAACAATCCCTTAGAGGATTTGGATTTCAATAGCACTTGTGTTTTATATGCTAATGCAAAGAGATGTGTATTTAATCTAGTTTTAAACTGACAGTGTGTGTCTGCTTCCCGAACTGTGTTAGGAAAACTTTTCCAGAGTTTAGCCAGTTTCTGAATGTTTCTGAACAGCTCTTCGTCTATACTATTGGTCCCCAACCACCAGGCCTTGGAACAATTGGTACTGGGCCACATAAGAAAATTATTTCTGTAGAAAATATTCTCCCCCCAACTTGGTTTCTTCCACTCACCCCCGCCATCTCACGTAACATGGACTATGCTAAAATCCACCACGGAGCGGGAAGAACAATCGCTAGAATATAGCTCAGTGGTGGTTGTTGATAGTTTAAAGTTATAAAACAGGTATTATATAGTCCAAGTCAGCAGAGCATTTAAGGACTGTGCATATTTGTGTGCGCGCATCGCTAAGTACCCGAAATCATTGCAATATGTATTAGGGGTTTCACAAAATCATACTCATCATACAAAATCATACTCAGCAGCTGTGTTTACGTGAAGAACCCCTCACCCACCCCTGGGCCACACCGGTCCGTTGTAAAATGTACAAATGTTGACCGGTCCGCAGTGATAAAAAGGTTGGGGACCACTGGACCACACCACTGAAAACGCACATCATGTGACCACACACACACACACACTGGCATGCACTGCAGCCTATTCATCCAGATGAGAGCTGTGCTCATCGGAGTGTTCATCAAAGATTTATGATTCTGGATTCTGGATCTAATCTCACTATATTTGTCAAACGATTTAATTCATCTTGTTGTCTATATCTAACGACATATTCCCCGACTTTCCCCGACTTTGGTCTTTTGAATCTATTACTTGTTCTCGGGTAACATTCTTTTGGCTGAGAGCAAAGATCAGTTAATAACTAATGAAACCACATTCATATACATTCTGTATATTTACTGATTGCTTACCTTTATTTCCGATAATGTATAAACTTATTGTACATTATACTTTTATAATGGCTATTATTGATTATTAAAACTGATATTCAGCAAAACAGAGGGCATGTTTCGCATTTTCAATAAAAATGAAAGAAGCCAGTGATGTTATAAGCTCCTTTTTGTTATAAATATGCATACAGTAAAGATGACGCTCATATATGCAGCACGACGACTCAACATTTCTGTCTGTTAAGTTGCTAATATCAAAATGAAAATAGCAGTTCCTCATATCATGTTTTCATTTTATTGTTAAGAAAGTAAAACAACGTAGCCAGGGTGATGTGAATGAGGTTAAAGTACACGGTTCCCTTTGAAGATTTACCGACATGTTCTCGGGAGTCCATATCAAACTTGCGAAGTCTGAACTTACAAGGAGAGGATGCAGGACTGAACTGTGTGTAGGCTACTTAATATTGAGAAAAAGCCCTAATCAGAGAGGCGAATGTCTGCAGCCCCGCCTGTGTTTTCAGATGTATCCACACTGAGATGGAGCAGCAGCGTTTTAGAATAAAAAGGGCCTCTCCAGCATTTCCAAAACGATCTGTTTTCGGCGCTCGAAAACTCCGGCGTAGTGTGGAGGGATGGCATAATTGTTGCAAAACTTAAGCTTTTTCAAACTAAAACGCATTAGTGTGAACGGGGCCTGAGAGGTCATGAAAACATGAATAAGCTTTTCTATATCAGACATTGATAGCTTATGTTGAAGTTGCAAAAAAAGTGCAAAATTTTTAAAATGAAAAAAAAAATGCAGTTTTACAGATGCTTGAAATCTGTAAAGGGCACATATTTAACTATTAGGACTATAGGTGGGCATATTCATATAAAGCTTATTTGTGTTTTCATGACCTCTCAGGCCCCGTTCACACTAATGCGTTTTATTTTGAAAAAGCATAAATTCAGAGAGATGCCAAGTTTTGTTGCCAACCGTAAATAAAACAAGAGGAAAAAGAATAATTGTTTGGAAGCATGGGTTGTCTGTGTTCCATTATTTAAATGTGCCGAAACAAAAGTTTTGTTTCCATTTCCCCGCAATGAAGGCACATCTTGTGTTTGGACCCAAGCAGTTGGATTACAGGGGTCTGCTTACATACAACATTAAAGTGTTTGGATTTGCCATTCATCTGTTTTTAAAAAAAGACGCAGTTCCAGTTTGTGTTGATTGTCCTTTCTCTATGAATTTAGTAAGTGTGCGATCAATGTTTGTTGTTTATGTTTCTCTAGATGGCAAAGTTGTCCATCTCTACTGCATCTGTGTCTGGGTTGCCGGTCTGCAAATTAGCTTTTTTATGCATGCAATGAAACTCTCCTTTTCATGCAAATCCTTCCCGCCAGTGGACACACCCACCTAAACAAACCTGGGCTAACCTACTTTTCTTACTTTTTTTTTAAACTACAGGTGTGAAAATACCCTGCTGAGACAGGGGGAGGGGGGTTCATGGCCCTTTAACAACAACAGTCTCCCATTTGGCTAGAAGCCAGACCATTTGTTGTCCATACAATCCACAGGCAAGCACAACTTTGACGACAAGACAAAAGCATTAAACTAAAATAAACACCTTAACAACTGTTGTTCTAAAAGACTCTCCAGAGACCAGATATAATTCTATTTTAATCCATACTATTTTTAATATAATAGAATTACATTAACAATTAAACCATAAAGTACATTATATTATAATCGACAATCATGGCACTAAAGAACAAAAGATGATACATTTATCTTGAGGAGGTTTGCTGGGTTTGCTTTCTTTGTGCCTTAATGAAGACACTAACAAAAGTGTGGCATAACTGATTGTAAACCAAATGAAGCCTCGATGAGACATTCCAGCTAAAATTTAAACCTGCTCAGAGAATTAAACTGACCAGAAAAAAAATGAAAGGGGGATGGATATGATGACATTCAAACTACAAACTATTACAGTACCACAGTCTTTATGGGTGAAAAGATTTAAACTAATCTCTGAGCTAAGCCATAAAACAACTGCTAATGAGACAACACCAAAAAGGTGTAATCGTTTTAGCCAACAGATCTGACTGTAATGTAAGCAAAAATATACTATGGAAATCAGCAGTGGTGTAGTCTGGGCTATACCCGTATACTCCGTATGCCTACTTTTTTTTTTTTTTTTTTTTTTTACGACTTCTAAGAATCAATAATTGCATATATTCTTGCTGATTAGACTTCCCTTATTTACATGTATTCACATCTCCTTTAACTGTATATGAAATTATTTTATTATTTTTTTATATTTAATTTGTTGCAATTGGTGTATTTTTTTAAACTTCCTTCATTTCCGCACCCTGACAACCACAGCAGTAAGAAAACTTTGTGAGAGTTTTTTGAAGATAACAAAAAATCAACTGAATGATGTCTCGCTAAAGCATTCAGGTAAAATTATAAAACAGCATCGGTGTCACTTCAGCCCCCATATATTTCTATTGAGCCTCCCTAAATGTTTTGCGATTTTCTCATGAACTGTACACTACTAAATTATCGCCTCAGTCCCCTTTAAATTTAAAAAAGCAGTTTTATATTGTTTTTAAATACATTTTAAGATCAACATTATTTTTGGAAGCTGTATAGAAGTGTCTTGAAAAATATCTAGTAAAATATTATTTCATCATGGCAAAGATAAAATAAATTTTATGTTAATAAAAATAAGTTATTAAAACTATTATGTTTAGAAATGTGTTGGAAAAAAATCTCACCATTAAGACATAAAATAAAAAGAGTATTCATCTATATTGATACATTTCTAAACTGAAAGTGAAACTTGAACTACACAGCTTTTCAAAAAAAAAAAAAGAACTTTATGCATGCTGTTGAATTCACAGTCATTAATATGACTAAATAAATGCGTCCATTGCTCATTATGTAAGCTCATATAATCAACAAAGAAATGTCATTTAAAACAAACTTTAAGCAGCTTTAGCATGGTTTAAAAAAGTAATCTGTAGTAAAATACATTGTTTTTATTTTTTTTCAAAAGAAAAAAAACTTATATATGTTTTGGACAAAATAAAGTGTTTAATTTAAGACATGTATTAGTGATAAATGTATAGGCCTACAGAATTACGTTTTAGAGTATATAAACGAGTATGGCAGCTGTTCTTAACAGCTCTAAGTTTTGTGTCCAGGATACATGGGGCAACTTTTTGACAAGTGTTGTTGGACAAAAAATGTAGTGATGTTGGTTGACTAGTTTGCAGCTGAAATTTGGCAACAAAAATATTAACCACAAAGTGTTAATTGTTTTGTATATACATGATAACTAAACTAAAACAGGTAGTAGTAATGAATACTTTTTAATTAAGTACATATTTCAGGTCGTATTTCTTTACTTTTACTTAATTACAAAAGTGTAGTCAGTACTTAATCTTTTACCAGAGTCGTTTTAAGCAGTATCTGTACTTCTACTTGAGTAAAGGATGTGTGTACTTTTGCCATCTCTGGTGTCAACATGCAGTGAGCTTTGGTAGACAAAATATATATTTTTTGTGTTCTATTGTCTATAGAATTACATTCTAATATGTATGTAAAAATTTTCTTAAATATTCTCAACATATCACTTTAGTTTTACATTCACTTCATATCTTTACATTGATTTCCAGTTACATTTATTATTTATTTATTTATCTATTTAGATTAGAATAATCATTCATTCATTTTATTTTCGGCTTAGTCCCTTCACTCATTCCCTTAGCGGAATGAACCGCTAACTTATCCAGCATATGTTTTACACAGCGGATGCCCTTCCAGCTGCAACCCATCACTGGGAAACACATACACTATGGACAATTTAGCTCACAAAATAGACCTATAGAGCATGTCTGTGGTGGATACTGGAGCACCTGGAGGAAACCTTTGCGAACACGGGGAGAACATGCAGAACTCCACACAGAAATGCCAACTGACCTTCTTGCTGTGTGGCGATTATGCTACTCACTGTGCCACCGTGATGCCTAAAATATAACAACAATAATAATAATAAAAAAATATCAAAAGTATTTATAAAATAAAATATGAAATAATACATTTATTTATATAAATAGGAAGAGTTTTTTTATTTAAAAAAACACACTGAAGTTGCATAAAACCATAAACAGATATATGGAGAATACTTCTGGTTGCAGCTAAAAAAAACTATTACACGTAAATGGCTTCTGTCAACTTCTCCCACTTTACTACTTAAAAGTAACAAAACAGAAAAGGGCTATTTTATGGAATACGTGGAACCACTTTTCGGACTCTGAGATTATATCGTCATCTTAGAATTATAAGGTTCTATCAGCGTTAAAGTTTTTGCATATCATAGCAAACAGTATGTGTGTACCATTTATTTGTTTTTTAAATAAACAATCTTAAAATGTAAACAACTTATAAAAAACATCCCATAATGCAAATAAGTTGTCATTTAAAAACAGTATGTCAATAACAAAATTTTGCCAAAAATGTCAGATTTCAGCTTAGTCCCTTTTTTAATCCTGGGTCGCCACAGCTAAACTAACTGCCAACTCATCCAGCACATGCCCTTCCAGCAGCGCATCCCCTTCCAGCTTCAACCCATCACTGGGAAACCAACCCATCACTGGGAAACCCATTCACACTAATTTTGCACACATACATACACTATGGACAACTAAGCTTACCCAATTCACCTGTACCGCATGTCTTTGGACTGTGGGGGAAACCTGAGCACCCGGAGGAAACCCACGCGAACACAGGGAGAACATGCAAACTCCACACAGAAACGGCAACTGACCCAGCCTAGGCTCGAACCAGCAACCTTCTTGCTGTGATGCGACTACCTACTCTGCTGCCTATATGTATATGTATGTATGTATGTATGTATATATATATATATATATATATATATATATATATATATATATATATATATATATATAATATATATCCTAAGTGAGGTATATGACGTTATTGCTCCGGGAAGTGTAATATGAGAAAAACAGGTAAAAATGAGAGTTGTACAATTTCTACTAAACCAGGGCTCACCACACCAAAATGATCTGCCCACATCAATTTGCACAAGGTTAGAAATTTGTTTTAGACACACAACACTGTAGTAGAGTACGGTTGTAGCAGATCCTGTTGTCGACCGCTAGAGGTCACAGTTGTTTGAAAAACCACCTGTTGTACGGAATAGTGGCTGTTTTTGAATATCCTCATATTCTTCAGTGTTCTTAGGCTCGTTTGAGATGGGCAAAATCTTTATTTAACTGCTATTCAAATATATTAATAATTAATCCTCTCTTCATACAATTTATTAATTTTCAGCCCTGTAGCCAAAAGGGGTTCTGGTGTTTCGAAAGACCAAAAGTTGGATTGTTATTATTTTAGAATTTTTTTTTTCTGATTATACAAGTGGCCAAGATCTGACTGAGGAATGCTTATTGTACTGACCAGTTTCTTATTTGCTCGTATGCATCAGTGTTTAATTTAAAACCAGCTTTAACAGATTTTAAAAAATAAAAATAAATAAATAAAACTAATGATAGACGATAAAAAAATGGTATTTTAATAATAAGAATCTTTTCATATTTTGTATTGAAAATTGACATTATTTATAAAACTGTGATATAAAACTTACAGTTTGAATGCACATTTTTAAATAAACACTTAAAAAAGTAAATTAGTATGGTGAGCAATTTGACAAAATGGTTTGAATATTTTTGGTACATCAGAAAATGTGGTAATTATAACCGTCCAAAAAAAAAAAAAAAAACAGCAAAAAACAGTTCTTAAAATGTTACTAATATAAATATGCAATATGTATACCTCATAATTAAATATAAATAACTGCTAAAAGGTTTAGCTTTTCAGAAAAAATTAACCACACTTTCAATAAGCTAGCTACAGGCCTGATAGTCTAAAGTTAAAATAATGTTTATTAATTGATAAAGAGAGAGTTTAATTCCGTTTATTTTAGCTATAATGCAAATATAACATGTCCCATATATCAGTATTATGCCTATACACAGGCTGTATTTTTTCTGACAAATTGTTTCAACTAAAATTGCACATGCTAGAGATTTTGAGAGCTGCCGGGGATCACTTGAGCTGATTATTTTGCAGTTAGTTTTCAGGGCACATTATTCACACAGACTAGGCTGTAGCCCCTTTTACACATTGATACCGGTAAATATATGGAAAATTTCTGGAATGACTTTAACGGTAAATTAAAAAAAGCGCTGTTCACACAGGCGAGAACGTTACGGAATTTTTCTGGAAACGAGCATTCACACATCCATTCCAAAATAGCGGTAAATTTTGACATCATTAACCAGAAATGAGCTCTAAACGGCTGCGCTTGTATTTGTAAACATTTGACTACATCACTAACTCTGTGAATGGATCAGTATTGTGGACAACTTCGATGAAAACATATAGAGAAACATTTTCGCATTTCGAGATGTACATGATATGTGTGTGTGCTGGCGCTCATAGACTTTATGGGCACACGCAAAGCTTGAAGGTCAACAAACAATGGCTTATCATAAGCATCTTATCGATAATTAATTACACAGTTGGCATTAAGATGAACATATAAACATTATCTGACTAATTTCTAGCAGCTAAATGTGTCTGGAAAAATATTTAAATATATAAATATAAGGCTTTTATTCTCATAAACCGCTCGGACGTAAATGTGTCTGACTGTTCTGATTGGCTAAAGCAGGCGTCTCACGTCAGCACGTTCTAGACGTGCACGCGCTTATTCCGGCAATCTTCCTTTTGCGTTCACACAGCACAGCATTCCGGCAAATTACCGGTAATGTTAAAACTTTTCTTTCCGGAAAATAGCCAGAACGAATTTACTAGTATTTTCAAAAAGATCCTGTTCACACATACACATCTTTCTGGTAAATTGCCGGTAATGAATGGTGTGAAAGGGACTTATATCAGTCTGCACTTCTGTATCGTTAGACTGTGCGTTAAAGCGGAGGAAAACACAAGCATTAACGGCATTATCATGATAGACTCATTCAGTAGCGAACTTGCGTTTATGAGACTTACACTTTCGTTGAAAAAAAGCTCATGTCCACATTATTTTGCTGCCGCCATGCTTACTTGTGTGTCACCCATCACATATTATTCTTGCACCGGAAAAAAAAAATCTACTGGATTTGGCGCTGCTTATCTCAACCAAAGAGCTTAGAATGACCAAGAGGCGACACTTTAGTGTAACTTGGGAAACAGCCACTAGAGGGCGCGGCGGCCATTTTGGAATGAAAACTTCAATAGAACAACAGCATATTATAAATCTGTAAAATAAACTATTAAAAGTGCTGATGATTGTGATAAGAAGTGTTGTATTGTCGTCTTTCAGGTTGTATATCAGCTTTAATGCATTTTTAAAATAAATAAATAAATAACAAAGCAGCTGCTTGCCATCGCGACAGTAATGAGATCCAATGGACGGTCAATCACTTTCACTCCAAAATGGCGGAATCCAGGGCTGTTGCTGGGCGCTGCTGTTGCAATGGAACGTTCTATTGAGTGTCGCCTCTTGGTCTTCTAAGCTCTTTGTCTGAACACAGCCACAGCCACTCTCAAGACAGCAGGGAAAAGCACAGCCAATCAAAATGTCCAAATGCCATCTTGGAATGCCGCAGCATGTGACGTCACAGGGTTGGTTCCTTTACTACAGGTAAATAGATACAGTAGCAAAAAACGACTAAATGATGGAGACTACAAAGTCGAATACCACAAGGCATATAAAAAGTTAAGGAGGGGGGGGGGCACTACTGTATTGCTAATGTAAAGCTACTGTATTGTAGTTGTAAAAATGATTTTTACAGTGTCAAAGCAAAGGGCAAATTAGTTAATTTTCATAAACTGCAGCATAAACGCAGAACAACACTGCTTTACTGGCTAGCGGCGATAAAAAGGAAAAACCCTCCAATGGGCTCAGAGCCACGAGTATGCATTGATCATTTTTTGGAAAAAGATTACACTGAGAAAATCTTTGAGGAGATCTTTAGAGACAACTTCCATAATTAATTGCTGTCTTTTAACAAATAAACGTGCCGAACCAGGCTTGGACATGGCGTAATTATAGAAAGAGGGACCAGTTCGTTCAGTTCGCACCAGTTCTTGTGCATTACTGCCACCTTAATGTAACCTAATTCAGAGACTCTACTATGTTCCCATTATAAACCCTTCCCCTAACTCAGTTAGAGACTTCACATCCGCCAGCGCTGCGTCTCCAGCTCTTCTGACTTCTGCTCATTCCTCCAACTATGTCAGTTTCAGAAAATAACTCCCTCCATCCCTACCTTAAACTTAATAAATTTAAATAATTCTAATAATCATAACTAATTAATCAGTCCTGTATTTTTAAAAAATCTAAACAATGCTGTGTACTTATGCCTTCCTACCTCAGGATTTAATAAAAATGTGATTGTAAACTCATAATCTTTTTCTTGACTTCTTCCAATAACTCTCTTCTTTCTTTATTATACCGCTCACAATGCATTCTCACATGTTCAACAGATTAATTTTCCCCGCACTCACAGACCTGTTCTGTGCTTTGCCATTAACTTTATTGTACGGTTAAGTCCAGTGTGCCCAATTCTTAGTATGGATAATATAGTACCCTTTTTTCTTTTTCCACTCGAGTACCTCCCTTTACCCACTTGTGGCTGAATATTATACATTTGCCTTCCATTCATTCTTGCTTCCCATTGGAACTGCCATTTCTCCATTATTTGTTTTGTTATTATTGCTTTAACTTCACTTCTACTGTAATTCACTTCCATTCCTATATTATCTTTCATTGTAGCTTGCTTTGCCATTTTATCTGCTGCGTCATTTCCTTTTAATCCCACATGAGCTGGCACCCATATGAACACTACCTTTACTCATTCTCCTTTAAATTTATCCAACTCTTGTAATATTTCATTAACTAAATCTTGCCTACAGTCTAAGTGTTTAGCTTCAATGCTTAAAAGAGCAGAACTACAATCTGAGCAAACTAAAATTTACTTAATTCCTGCAACTTTCACCCATTGTGAGGCTAGACTTATTCCCAACATTTCCCCTGTGTATACTAATAATTTGTTTGAAATCCTTATTTTTTACTATATTAAATTTTGGAATTACATTTGCTATTCCTAGCTGGTCATTATCTGGATTTTTTGATGCATCTGAAAAAACAAGTACCATCTCTCCATATTCTTCCATTAAATATTCCCTTACATATATTTCTTCTAATACTCCCATTCTCTCTTTTTGTCTTATTTCTAACATTTTTAGATCCACTACTGGTTTAGGAGAAAGTCTAGGAGAAATACTTAACCCTTTATTGTTCACTTCATCTTCTAAATGTTCCACTATCCACAGAAAATTGTTGCATTTACTCTTTCCATACTCCGAGCATTTCTTTAAGACCTCAGTTGTAGGGTAAGACTCCTCTTGCCCCATTAGATTTACCCTATAAACTGCCGTTAAATGTTTCCTCCTTAAACTAAGAGACATTTCTCCTACTTCAACTTGATGTGCTGACACAGGTGATGATCGGAACGCCCCACAACAAATCCTTAATGCCTGAGCCTGTATTCTTTCCAACTTCTCTAGATGAGTCTTTGCTGCTGACCTGTACACAGCCGTAATCCAACACTGATCTAATCAGTGTAATATATACTGTATAGTTTTTAAAGCCAACCTGTCTGCCCCCCAGACCCCCCCAGCTACACATCTCATTATGCCCAGAACTTTTTTGCATTTATCTTCCATCCTTTTAATATGTTTGTTCCATGTAAGTCTATAATCCAGCCACATACCTAAAAGTCTTATTTTTGATACCTGTTCTAGCTGTTGATAACATAACTTTAACTTTAGATTTGTTCCTTTACTTACCTTTACTCTTTAACTTTATATAATCCATCTTGCATTTTTCTTATAATACAATCTATATTTCTTCCCCTAAACCACAAAGCTTCATTATCCGCATACAAAGACCTACTTATCCCCTTATCTACTTTCTCCAATACATCATTAATCATTATAATGAAAAGCAACGGCTTATGACACTCCCTTGAGGAGTACCATTCTCTGTCCATTGATTTGTTGATATAAATTAAACATTCTCCCTTCTACTCCCATTTTTTTCCAATTTCATTACCAGTCCATCACGCCATACCATATCATAGGCCTTTTCAATATCAAAAAAAAAAAAAAAAATACTGCTCCCACTGATTCTTTACTTATTAATGCTTTTCTTATATTTGTCTCCAAACATACCACTGAATTCATAGTCACTCTTTCCCCCTAAAACCACTCTGATTTTGTGATAATTTCTTACCCTTTTTCAAATGATACATTATTCTGTCAGTTATGATTTTTTTTCCATTATTTTACCTAAATAAGAAGTAAGTGCTATTGGTCTGTAGCTGTTTGGATTACTATAATCCTTTCCTGGTTTCTTAATTGGAATTATTAAAGCTTATTTCAAACTCTTTGGCAAAATTCCTTCTCTCCATACCTTGTTGTAAAAATCTAACATAATACTCAAAGCTTTGTCACTTAAATGTTTAATCATAGTATAACTTACTTTATCTAAACTAGGGGAAGATTCTTTTACTCTGTTTAGAACTCTTTTTAGTTCTACCATTTCAATCTGAGCATCCAAAACACTGCCTGTTTCTTTTTTTCTTTGCTTTATTAACGGATTACACCTCTTCCCTGATCCTTACTCTATCCTCACACAAATTTCTAGAGGAGTTTACTTTGGTGAATGCCTCTCTTAGCAACATAGCCTTTTCTCTGTCATTTACTGCCACCACATTTCCTTCTTTGAGTACAGGAATTTCTACATCTTTTCTAATTCCTCTAATTTTTTAAAATCATATTCCATATTTCTTCTACTGGTGTACTTCTTCCTATTTTGTTACAAAATTCCTTCCGGTATTCTTTTTTTGTTTTCCTTACTACTCTCCTAACTTCTGCTTGAACAGTTTTATATTCAATTAAACTTTTAAAGCTATGAAACTTTTTATGACTTCTTTGCATTTCTCATTCCACCAAGGCACTATCTTTCTCTCCCTTCCCCCTTTACTCTTTGGTATATATTGATCTGCTGCCTCCTTAATTACTGCGACTATTCTGTTGTTTATATTATCATTATTAGATATTTCCATTTTATCCAGTGTTTTTAACCCTTCTTCACTAACTGACATAAATTCTTCCTAGTTTGCTTTTTCATAAATCCATCTCCCAACAGTACCAATCTTTTCTCCTTCTCTTCTCTCATTTCCCTGAATAACTGTAACTATTGGATAGTGATCACTACCCATAGTGCACTTCCTACTTATTTCCCATTTAGCCAATGCACCTATTACTACAGATACTACAGTTAAATCCAAAACAGATTCTTTCCCTGTTTAAAAATTTACCCTTGTCCCACTTCCACCATGAAGACAAACTAAATTATAAGACACCATTACCTCTTCCACCACCTTCCCATTGAAATCCACGATCAATCCACCCCAAAGAGTGTTATGTGCATTAAAATCTCCACACCAGGTTACCCTCTCATCCTTGAGACTTTCTATTTGCTCCGACTTATCAAACTGTAGTCTATGGCACGGATTAAAAAAGTTTGTTATCACATATTTTTTCCCTTGTATCCAAACTTTCACCACTACATATTCCATTTCTTCCCCTATTCCTACTACTCTATTAGAAGTTCCTGATCTAATAAATGTTACACACCCCCCTCATACACAAGTCTCCTGAAGGCAAATTATATCTGGTTTTCTTATAGATTGATTAATGCAACCTTTAAACTCCAACCCATTAGCTAGTAGACTTCGAGCATTCCATTGTAAAATTATAAACATCCAGACTATCGACCATGCCATCATTCCTGACTTCTTTAACTCTCAGCAGTTAGACCATCCCTAACCCTTTTCTATGTAAGATCTTTAACATCCAAAAATCTTTCTGCTC
The DNA here is from genome assembly GCF_052040795.2 of Danio rerio. Classification (NCBI taxonomy): domain Eukaryota; kingdom Metazoa; phylum Chordata; class Actinopteri; order Cypriniformes; family Danionidae; genus Danio; species Danio rerio. The sequence continues at coordinate 17,488,776 of NC_141032.1, forward strand.
CTTTTACAATGATTTGATTTTTGTTCTGTTTTTTTCAGTTTGTGCTGTACAGTTTATAACTTCTGCTATAAATAAGACAAAGTTCTTCTTGCTTACTTCTAGCACATCTTCTGTCTCCCTTCTTTTTCCTATCTTTGTTGAATTAATTTCTACACTTACGCTCTGTCCCTCTTACATACCTCTCTTTTCTCCAAATTCAAGAGTTCACACTTAGCTGATGATTGATTATGAGCAAGTTTGGCATGCTGTCCCGGGAGAGAGCCCTGAGCTCGAAGGTTCTTGAGCCATGGGCTCCCTCCCGTTTGGAGGAAAAGAGGGGAGCCTTGAGCTCAGGTAGATCTCGACAACTCCCCAAAATGCTCCATTCAGTACAGCAGTCACGTATTTGAAGAACCCCCCAGAAGGCAATGGGGATTGATGCAATATCCGGCTGCTGAAAAAGTGATGCTAGCTGATAGCTTGAAGGAGCAATTGAGACAGGTGTGGGTGTAAAAATTAACTAAGAGTGGTCATTCTACTGGAGTGGTGTGCTGGCAGATGGCTTATGTATGACTATGTGTGCTCTCGGGGCAGAATTAATTGCAAGGACCAGCGGGAGAGTAAGTGGGATAAGTGTAAAGGTTTAAAACGTATGTGGTGAGTTCTGTAAAAGAGGCTTACTATGGTAGTGATGAAAAATTAAGCTATGAGGTTCTGCAGAGCTGGCAGCTGCAGATAAGTGTTGGGAAGCGGTTAACTGATTAACTGCTTCGGCAGTCCAAGGGGGGTGTGTCAGTAGTGGTATGGATAAATGGTAGTGTGCATGAGCTCCGGTGGAGCGACACTGCTGCAGCAGTGGTGCAGGGGGGATGATGCTCAGCTGAGCGTCTCTGCTGCTGCAGAGGTGCAATGGAAGTCAGTATCTGGAAGGGAAATACGCCTCCGCAGAGATGTTTAACTGCTTTGGCAGTGCTGGAGAGTGTATCAGTAGTAGATTGCTAAGTGGAAGTGTATATGCGCTCGCTGAGCGTCACTGCTGCGGCAGTGATGTAGAGGGGAGTAATGCTCGGCTGAGCGTCTCTGCGGCTGCAGAGGTGCGGTGAAAGTCAGTATCTAAAAAGAAATGCGCTTTGGAGAGCTGATTAACTGCTGTGTAGCAGATAGGAATGAGGCTCGGTAGAGCGACTCTGTGGCTGCAGAGGTGCATAGGTATTCAGTGTCTGGTGCATTATATGTGTGAAAGCAATGCATGGTACCGCTAAGCCTTTACAGCTGTATTATTGCGGGGAGTGTGGTGATGGAAAATAAATTGATACTACGATGCAATGTAATTAAGTGGAGCTGCTGTAAAAGTGTGATGGTGGTCAGTATGTAAGCAATGCGAGTTCACGCTAAGCCTTTACGGCTGTATTTGTTGCGGGGAGTGTGGTGATGGAGAATAAATTGATGCTACAATGCAATGTAATTAAGTGGAGCTGCTGTAGAGGTGTGATTGTAGTCAGTGTGGAAGCAATACGAGTTCCCGCTACGCCTTTACGGCTGTATTATTGCAGGGGAGTGTGATAATGGTTACATTTTTGAAAAGTGAATGTGAGCTCTTAAAGAGCTTCACTGCTGTGGCAGTGGGAGCTTGGGGCTACCCCTGTGTGAGTCCGAGCTGCAGAGAATGAGTGCAAGTGAAATTGAAAAATTATGAAAAGGAAGAGAAGGGAAGTTTAAAAATAAAAAGGGAAGTTTAGTAAAAATGAGTCCTATGCGACTAAGACAGAAAGTAGGGAGAACAGACAGAGTCGTGCTGCTTGGAAACTAGGTTGAAGTGTGCAACCAAGAATCAGCTGGGCTTCTTTGGGGTAATATTGGCTGAGGCAAATTGAGGATTTAAAGGTGTTAGAGGACCAATGAAAGAGTTTATATCTGTTGTTGGAAGACTGTTCAGGCAGAGCGTCACTGCTGCAGCAATGGTGCAGGGGGAAAATATTCTCAGCAAAGCTTCTCTGCAGTTACAGAAGTGCAATAAAACAAGTGGTGCAGAGAATTAAGGCTAAACGGGTATCTCTGCAGTTGCAGCTCAGGCAAAGATTAACTGTTGCAGCAGTGGTGCAGAGGGAGAATAGGGCTCGGCAAAGCGTCTCTGCTGTAGCAGAGGTGCAGTGGTACTCAGTTTTGGAGCCTCACGCGGAAATGTTAAGTACTATTAGCAGTGATATGTCGAGATGAAAGTGAAAAAGGGGTTCAGCTAGAGCATCACTGCAGTTTCAGTGATGTTAATGGGTTGTATAGTTTAGCGGAGCCCTCAACAGTCGATTTTGGAAAGTTTTGAGTGCTCCGCAGGAATGTTAAATACTGCCTTTAGTGATATGTAAAGATGAAGGTGAATAAGGCTTAGATAGAGGGTCACTGCGGTAGCAGTGGTGCTATGGGTGTGCAACCCTGCAGAGCGTTTCTGCGGCTGCAGTGGTGTAGTGGGTCAGTATGGAGGCAACTTGTGCTCCCGCAGAAGCATTTACTGCTGTATTAGTGCTGGGAGTGTAACGATAGTGGTATTTAGAAAATTTGTAAGTGTATGTGAGCTAATTTAGAGCGTTCCTGTTGCAGCAATTGAAACTTGAGACAACCCCTGAATTGGTCGGAGCTGTGGTGAATGAAAGTGAATAGAAGTATGGGATAGTTCAAATTGGGGAGAAAAAGTTAAAGCTAGAAAAACGGAGAAAGGGTAGTGAAGGAGCTCCTATGTTAAATAGGAAGGGAAATAGGAAGGAAATGACAGAGTCATACTTATACCCAGTAATGCATGATGGTGGAAGTTGGCTGGAGAGGATCGGCTGGGCTTCCCTGAGGTCGTATTGCTCTTTTGCGGTGTAAAAATGCTAAGAAGTTTAGAATCGGTGTCTGGGGGAACGGATACCATCCTGCATCCCTTCATCCTGCAAAGTTAGATCAGATATGGTTAGGTGTATTGTTGGATTGAAATGTCATACTTGGTTCAGAAGACTTCAAAAATTAAAAAAGGCTAGTGTGAATATGGCATTGAGGGTATGGGCTTTGTGAGTGGAAAAGTATCATTTGTAAAGAGTGTGAATGTATTTAGAAATGGATGTGGAGTGTAATAAGTTGGATGAGGGTCAGCTTCTGCAACCAGCTGACATGATCTCTGAAATGCAAACACGATGAATTGTTTTAGCTGACATCCATGCGGGGCGTCTTAATAAGAGTATGGGCAAAAGTGCCTTTGTTAATGCATGGTACGATAGCCTCATTGTCGCAATGTGCAAAGATAGTAGAGGTGGACATTCGTCCCTTCTACGGATGGCAGATTAATGGGAAATCTGCTCGTCTAGTGGTCCTGATGTACCTCTTGAAGAATGAGTAGGTGGAGTTATAGTGGAGTTTAAACCCCTTGGTGATATAGAAATTGCTTAATGTATCTAACTCAGAGTCAATGGATGAAACATCAAATATGTCAGAAATGTCCTCCTCTCATTCAAAGCGTGAAGTTTTGTTTCTTTGCAGGTTTCACATCTAACCGACTTGCCATTATAAGCTTATGGCTTATAAGTGTATGGACATGAGTCACTGGGGCATATTACAATTGGACTTCTATGCCTAATGCGTTGATTATTATTGTTTTTTTTTATTTATTTATTTTTATTATTATTTTATTTTTATTTATTTATTTATTAATTTATTTATTTTATTTAGTTTTTTTAATATATTTATTTCTTGATTTATACATTTTATAATTATTTATTTCTTTATTATTTATTTATTTATCATCTGCCAACATCAAACCCTGAACTCAAAATTATTGTCACCATTTAGTATTAACTGTGTGAATGGAATGTTAGTTATGGGCTTTACTTTAATCCAGAAATAGTATTACTTTGAAAACTTAACATAATAGAAACACAAGCATATCCAGTTCAATCACAAAGTCTTTGCCACAGGGTCCATTCATGAGCTTGTCAAGAGAGACGGCGGGACCATCTCAAGTTTTTGAGAGCTCATTGGGTGGTGACGCTTCTCCTTTCAGCTATTTGCTCAAAGGAGTGTCAATCAAAGTTGCATAAAAAGGCCAGCGACCATTTTGTTTGCCAGAGAACTAGTGTTATGACTGAAAACACTACTCTATTGAACACACCACAGCAACTAGTTTGGAGGATTAACATGGATGTTTATCAACGAATGAATAAGTTATTGACTGATGTTTTAAGGATTGGATTGCCTAGACTCTTGATTGAGAGCTGAGTCATTCTATTCACACAAGATTCATCCTTCAAAGATGAATGTTTAATCTTAGCTGTAGTTTACAAGGCTTCCCTTTAATAAAAAGTGTCATGTATGTTACCGCTGATGCACCGCTAAAAGAGAGTTCAGCTTAGATCGCCGACATCGAGAGTTTAGGCAGAGTTTATGGATGGTGAACGAGTTTTGACTGATCTTGTTGGAGAATTGGGTTGATGACGCAGATATTGCATTGTGTGAGGCAATTTGAAGTAGAAGGTTGAGAAGTTGTTGAAATTGTTGTTGAAGTTGTTGAAATTGTTGTTAAAGTTGTAGTTGGAGAAGTTGTTGTAGCAGTAGCATCTGATGCAGAGCAGTGTATTCTTCAAATCGAAGATGACTGTAGTGAAAAAACCCTGGCTCTTTATAGTGGGTTAGGAATGGCCCGATTGGTGGATCATGCATGCTAATGCAAAACCAGCCGTGTTCAATCATAATCACGTGCTCCTCTCGAAATTAGTTTATGAATAAACTTCACTTAATTCTTTCCACCTATTTGATAGCATCTGCATATGACAGATTGTTTTTTTTTCTCCTTACATCCTCCAAAATGCAACATTGTGTGCTCCACCACAATTACAAAACCTCATCTCTGCATCTCCACATCTCCCATACTCATGTCCCCCTCACACCTTGCACATCTCCTTTTTGCCCTGCATACTATTGCTATATGCCCATACCTTTGGTAGTTATAACGTCTTAGCGGTGCCCTTTCATACTCTCTTTCTGGATATCTTATGTAACCAATTTTTACTCGCTCTGGTAACACCTTTTCCTCAAATATAATCATTACTGAGAAACTGTTAACTCTATACCCATCCTAAGTCGTTTACAGTCTTCTGATAGCTTCTACTTTCTTACCTTCAATATTTTTCCTTATCTCATCCCCTGAAATTTCTAAAGAAACCCCAGAAATTATCCCCCATTTTTTCTCCAACTCCCATTTTTTCACCAATCATTATACAATTCACTACTTCTAGTTTGCACATTTTCTTAACTCTTAATGTCCTTTTCCTTTGTTCCTTATTTCCACAAATTAATAGCAATACTTCATCTTGCAGCCCTTTTGCACTAACTGTCTCTCCTACTAACTTCTTCAGCTCATTAGTAAGAGCAATCAGACTAGCTCCTCTCATTCCGGATTATTCTTTAAACCTGATTATTACTTTAAACTCATCTTACTTTCCATCCACCATTACATCCTCATCACTATTTTCTACATTACCAGAAATACTCTCTCTACTTTTCTTTCTCCTCTTCTTTGTCCCAACTTTAGTAAATACACTATCACCCTCTACTGTCTCTCGACCTACCTCCATTTCCTCTCCTTCCTTGTCTTCAACTGAGTCCTCACCACATTTCCTTGTCTCTGAATCAGGCAGTATCTTTTTTATTCAAGGTCGGTTCATCTCTCTCTTTCCCAGAATCGTTAATTAATATTTACATTTTATTAATGTTGTTATTGTAGTTGTTCTTCAAAATTTCACACGCAAATGTTCTAGTTGTCACTTCGAAGGAGGAAGAAAGCGCACAAGCACACTATTTTAGGTCGAGTACTGGACCTAGTTGAAACACTTGGAGGTGTGTCAAAGAGCCGAAGGGTGGCGCTGGCCTTCTGTAACCAATCACCAGAATTAGACCAGAATTAAATGAGGTGAAATAAAGGCCAAAAAAAAAAATAGACAGGTTATTGTCTATAAGGAATGCAATGCACTTTTAAACCACAAATGCTGGTCTTGCTCTAGATATGGGCTACACATCCATGACTTCATGCATTGCAGTAATTCGACAATTGTTATTATTGAACTAGGAATACTAAAATATAACTTACTGCCCCATTTTCATCACTGAATCTCTGGATGTTACTCAAATGACTGTTAGAAATTAAAATAAACGTTAACTTACAACACTCATTCACCAACATGTTTTAGATTAGTTAGCGCAGCAACGTATCAGCATATCAAACCCGACAGAAATGGCCAATGTCTTACCATGGCTCTGTTTACAAATCCGGCCTTTATACGCTGAGGTATTTCCAAACGTTATGCCAAATTATACAGTTTTCCATGCCATCATATTCTTAATCTCTTGGATTCCGTGCATTAAAGTTTTCAACTAAATTGTCGTCTTGACATTTGCTCGCCTATTCTACTGTCACAAAGTTCCGTTAAAAACAACATTGGGGCCCTCTATTGGTCAACTAGTTGACAGTAAAGAGTTTATCTATTAACTAGTTAATAGTTTGTGTGTGAGGGTTATAATAAATCAATGTAATAAAAAAAAAATACAGAATTAAACATGTATAGAAATATTAATACTAACTTGAATATTACAAATATACCAAAATACAAAAATTTACTTAATACATACACAGAATTCATCATTTTTAGAACAATATTGTTAAAAGTGCATTAAAAAGTGGTAAAAAAATTCACATGTCAGGATTTAAATGTTTTTTTTTATTTGAAGTGACTCAACATTTGGGTAAATATAAATCTAAGAATTTGTTTGCAGGATAGACAGACATAGATGAAGTAAATGGCTAGCAGCAAATTTTCATAAGTTGAGGACATCAGTGAGGAGATAGAGCTGGAGATAGGTAGTGCCAGATGACATACTTGCCAACATGGAAGTAAAAAACGACCATTCATATTGTACATCTGTGAAAGGCCTGTTCTCAGCTAGGGCACCATCATCTTATCAAGTTGACTTTTAGTAGTGAGGGCTGCGAAGAATCTGAGGAAGAAAGATCAATGGATGAGGGTCAAGATTATGAAGGTGAGTTTTACTGGGCAGGGGAGGGAAACATTAATAGTGAGGAGGAAATTGTCAGTGATATTGAAAATGAGGAACCAATTGTCCTACCAGATAGGAAAAGTATTGTCTCTACAGGTGAATTTTTCAATTCAATTCAGCTTTATTTGTATAGCGCTTTTACAATGTAGATTGTGTCAAAGCAGCTTCACATAAATGGTCATAGTAACTGGAACAGTGTGGTTCAGGTTTTAGTGTTTAAGTTCAGTTCGGTTCAGTTTAGCTCAGTTCAGTGTGATTTAATCATTACTGAGAGTTCAAACACTGAAGAGCAAATTCATCGATGTGTAGCTCTACCAATCCTGAACCATGCGAGGCAGTGGCGACAGCGGAGAGGGAAAAAAACTTCACCTGATGGAAGTAAAGAAAAAAAAACCTTGAGAACCAGACTCAGTTGGGCACGACCATTTTAATTTCTCTGCTGGCCAAAAGTCTTGTGCAGAGCTTCATTCGCCGTGGTTGAGGCTGGTAGATGGCCTCAGCGAAGACTCGTCTGTCCCTGGAGCGTCGCTGGAATAAGTCTCATGTTCTCCACTCCCCACGACCATCAGCGCAGCAGCAGCTCAGGATATGGCCTGGTCCCGGATATGGAATCCTTGGGATCATCTCGTCGCTGGTCTTGGATCCAATCAGTGACTCCGCATAATCTGAGGACCTCGGGATGAGTATCCCCAGGTCAAAATAGAGAATAAAGAAAATAATTAGCGTAGCTGCTGTTCATAGTGTATATAAACAAGATGCAGAAGCCTGTGTGGAACCCGCTAGGTGATGCATTGAGTGTATGCTTTACTAAACAGATAGGTCTTTAATCTAGTTTTGAACTGGGAGAGTGTGTCTGAGCCTCGGACGTTATCAGGAAGGCTATTTCAGAGTGTAGGAGCCATGAAAGAGAAGGCTCGACCTCCTTTACTCGATTTTGCTATTCTAGATACTACCAGAAGCCCTGAGTTTTGAGATCTTAAAGAGCAAGTTGGTTTGTAGCGAGACAGAAGGTTGTTTAGATAAACAGGAGCTAGATTATTTAGAGCTTTATAGGTGAGAAGTAATATTTTAAATTCAATACGAAACTTAACAGGCAGCCAGTTTAAGGAGGATAAAATTGGGGTGATATGATCATATTTTCTAGACCTGGTCAGAACTCTGGCTGCTCATTTTGTACTAATTGAAGTTTGTTAATTGAGGATGCTGGGCAGCCAGCAAATAGAGCATTACAGTAATCCAGTCTCGAAGTCATAAAAGCATGGACTAGCTTTTCTGCATCTGAGATGGACAGCATATTTCGTAATTTAGCGATATTTCTCAGATGAAAGAAGGCAGTTTTTGTGACATGGCATATATGGTTTTTAAAAGTTAGATTGCTGTCTAATATGACACCCAGATCTTTTATAGTAGAGCTACAGCTAACTTTGTATCCCTCTAATTGTAAATCGAGTTGCGAGATCTGCTGTGTGCAAGATTTAGGCCCAATAAGTAATAATTCTGTTTTGTCGGAGTTTAAGAGAAGAAAATTGTTGGTCATCCAGTCTTTAATGTCTTTGATACACTCAGTTAGTTTAGAAAGTTCAGACGTCTCGTCAGGTTTAGTTGAAATATATAATTGAGTATCATCTGCATAGCAGTGAAAGCTGATCCCATGTCTTCTAATAATGTCTCCCAGAGGTAGCATGTAAATTGTAAACAGTAAAGGGCCTAAAACTGATCCTTGAGGCACCCCATACTTTACTGGGCTGACTTGTGAAGGCTGTCCATTAATATTCACAAACTGGTAACGGTCAGTTAAGTATGACTTAAACCATTGTAGAGCCTGTCCCTGGACACCTGTAGACTTTAAGCGATTTATGAGGATATTGTGGTCAATGGTATCAAATGCCGCACTAAGATCGAGTAAAACTAATAGCGAGACGCACCCTCGGTCAGCAGCTAAGAGTAAATCATTGGTTATTTTCACTAAGGTGGTTTCAGTACTGTGGCGAGCCCTGAAACCTGACTGAAACACTTCAAAAATATTGTTCGTCTGCAGAAAAGAGCATAATTGAGTGGAAACAACTTTTTCTAGTATTTTAGACATAAATGGAAGATTTGAGATAGGCCTATAGTTAGCTAAGTTGTTGGTGTCTAGTTGTGGTTTCTTAATAATAGGCTTAATAACAGCTAGCTTGTAAGAGTTTGGAACATGGCCTATAGATAAAGAAGAGTTGATAATGTTAAGAAGAGGTTCTCCTATAGCAGGTAGCAGCTCTATCAGTAATTTTTTTGGAATTGAGTCCAGCATACACGTAGCTGGTTTAGAGCAATTTATAATTTTTATTATAAATTGCTGAAGCTTGTTTGTGTGTGTCTTTGGGAGGGGTGTGGTAAGTGTTTGGTGAAGCCACCAATAATCATTGAATGTGGATTTGGCCATAACCACATAATGCATTGATGGCCACAATTATATGTGGAATTCTCAGCCATTAGTTGGAGGAATAATGGAATGCAGTATTTCTGCAGTATTGTGCAGTAATATTAGATCTCCGGATTTCGATTATGTCTTTATTACGGAGCTGTGCTGCTGATACAAGTTTGTTTTTGGAAGTTTAGGGTTGGATATTTTTGAAAGTAATTGTTAGTTTGTTTTTGACTAACATTTTTTTTTTATGCGTATGTGTATTTCCATATCGTGCCACGAGTTCTGGTTTGTCGATTAGATGACGGGGTTAATGTTTAAGTTTCAGGTACGGAGCCTGTTCAAGATACCTTATAGTAAACAAACAGTGAAGATGATTGACTTGATCTTTTTTAAATCAAGAAAAAAATAACAACTCAATGTAATAGAAAGGGTCTCAAATTAATCTTGTGGATTGTTAAAGGATTAAATCATGCGGTTAAGAGAAGCAAGACAATAGCGCAAAGTCTCTTTCCTCAGATATAATATTTTTGCAGGAAACTCATTTAAAAAAGATTTGAGAGATGATTTTATGAATTGGATAGAAATTTTGTACAGTAGTCCATTAGCATGTGTTGTGACAAATAGATCAATTTCAGACTCTATTTATCTTACTAGAGAAAGTTAAAAAAAATTTATTGGGGGGATTATGGGTCTTTCTAGGGGGCATCTGGAATGACCGGTGGCAATGAGTTGATGACGCTCACCGGTAGAGTTGATTAGACCCAGGGCCAAGCCCACCAAGCCATGCCCGAAGGGAGACCACCCTTCCCGGCCTACCTGTTGGGACGTCCCGCTCCTGGAGGTACGTGCCTGACGCCAATTGCCTCTGACTCTCAATGAGAAAGAAGCAGGGGGTCTGCCCCATCAAACGCGCACCAACCCCTGCCACCGGCGCGAGGCAAATATGGAACTTCTATTTTGCCTTTAGCTAGAACTACGTGCTGTTCTACGTAAGACGGCATGTCTGTCTACCGCATGCTGTTGGCTAAGTTCATGTTCCCGGGCTTAAGGGTGGGGTGCCCAAGCACTGCTGGAGAACAAGTGTCAATCCAGAGGACCTCTCCGGGGCTGGCGCTCACCCTGGATAGGGTGTGGGTACTCGAGCAGAGAGGGAGCCCCTCGTGGCTATGGAGGTCAGGGCTGGAAGCCCCTCTAACATGGACCCTTGCTACCCAGAAAGGGTGTGGGTACCTGGGCAGAGAGGGTGCCCCTCGTGGCAATGGAGGTCAGGGCTGGAAGCCCCTCAAAATCGGACCCTGGCCCCCCGGGAAGTACGTGGGTCCCCAGGCAAGATTTGGTCGACTGAGAGCTAGTGCTGCTAGTCTGGGGGTGGTGGGTCTTTCTAGCAAGTGTCTGAAATGACTAAGTCAGTTTTATGGGATGGTTGGTCTTTCTCTGGAATGACCAACGTCCAGTTAGATGAGTGGTCTATAGAATGACCGGTGGCAATTTAGATGACGCTCACTGGTGGAGTTGATTAGACCCAGGCGTAAGTCCACCAAGCCATACCCGAAGGGAGACCACCTTTCCCGGCCTACCTGTCGGGACATCCCGCGCCTGGAGGTACTTACGCCAATTGCCTCTGACCTGCAATAGGGATTTCGGGGAAGGCGTGAATTCGTGGACTTAGCCATCCGATGGTTTCATCACCTGGACAGCTTTAATACTGACCAAAACGAGCTTGTTTGACACCTCACCTGCTCCCGGGGTAGTGGGGGTGGAGGTGAAACAAGCCAGGGTCAGTGGTGCCGGGATTACGGTCTGGGACCCGTTTGATGGTTGGTTAATAAATATGGTTCCAGAAGGCGATACAAAAGCTCCCAAGGCTGGCGCAGTGAAGCTGCTCTGAAACGATGTGTATTCGATAGGGCTCATACAATCCCTTTGTGGGAAAGAGGAAAAAAAAGGCCGTGCAAAAGCTCCTACGGCCAGTGGAGTAAAGTGCAGTAAAGTCGTGTTGCCTTTCTTCCAGAGGCTGCTCTGTCAAAGACTTTCTTAAGCTCCTCTGTAACCAAATCAAAGGGTGTACAACAAGGAAGCTTTTAACTCCAGACTGAGGTTCCCCATAAGGCAACCTTACCAGTCAGAAGCTTTATGACAAACACCACCTTGGAGCACTCTATGGTGAACAGAGATGGCTGTAATGCGATGTATAAGGTACACTTGGTGATAAAAGATTGACACATTAGAGGGTAGGTGGAGAAAGACGAAGCTCAGATAAAGGATGTGTCACTTCTGGAGCAGAAATAGAAGATGGAGCAGGCGTGTCTCCTAATGCGAGGACCTTTACTGTGAGCTGCTTCAGATGAGAGGTAAGATCAGTTACTTGTGTGACGAGACTCTGAAGTGCTTGGTTAGTAGCAGTCGTTACTTTTTCCTGATGGCCAATCCGGGCATTACTGTGTGAAAGAAATTCTGTGATTTGCATGACACCTGCTGGAGCCATGTCGTGGTCAGTTTGTTCTGTGACATTATGGTAATGATACAAAGTTAAATGGATCCAAGTGCAAGAGAAAGTTTATTAACAATAAAGAGTTCAACAACAATGCTAACAGTGTGCGATAGCAGCATGAAAGAAAGTCGTAGAATCTGGATTCACAACATGACATTAGGGAGACCAGCCTAAACAGATCCTGACAAGACAAAAAGAGGTCATAAAACAGAATAACAAAGTAACAATGATGTTCTGGCTTTCTGCTCTTAAATAGGTGAGCTAAGTGCCATCAGCTGGAACTACTAATTTGTTCCACTGACCACATGATATAAACAAAACACGCAACATCGAAGGCTACAACACAAACCCACGTGACAACAACAAACAAGAATAGACTAGAGCACATGCAAATGACAACCATGACAAATATAAAATGTAGGGAAAATAGGAAGCATTACATCATCTGATGTAAAAAGCTCCCAATAGGAAGAAAATAGGAAGCATTACATCATCTGATGTTAACTAATATAAAAGTGATCATACATGGAATACCTGAGATCAGGACAGGTATCTGATGTTAACTAATATAAAAGTGATCATACATGAAACCCCTGGGATCAAGACAGCTATCTGATGTTACTGTATATAATATAAAAGGGATCATACATGAAACCCCTGGGATCAAGACAGGTATCTGATGTTACTGTATATAAAAGTGATCATACATGAAACCCCTGGGATCAGGACAGGTATCTGATGTTACTGTATATAATATAAAAGTGATCATACATGAAACCCCTGGGATCAGGACAGGTATCTGATGTTACTGTATATAATATAAAAGTGATCATACATGGAACACCTGGGATCAGGACAGGTATTTGATGTTACTGTATATAATATAAAAGTGATCATACATGAAACCCCTGGGATCAGGACAGGTATTTGATGTTACTGTATATAAAAGTGATCATACATGAAACCCCTGGGATCAGGACAGGTATCTGATGTTACTGTATATAATATAAAAGTGATCATACATGGAACACCTGGGATCAGGACAGCTATCTGATGTTACTGTATATAATATAAAAGTGATCATACATGAAACCCCTGGGATCAGGACAGGTATTTGATGTTACTGTATATAAAAGTGATCATACATGAAACACCTGGGATCAGGACAGGTATCTGATGTTACTGTATATAATATAAAAGTGATCATACATGAAACACCTGGGATCAGGACATGTATCTGATGTTAACTAATATAAAAGTAATTATACATGAAACCCCTGAGATCAGGACAGGTATCTGATGTTACTGTATATGATATATAAAGTATTTGACACAAAAGCCCTGGGATACCCGAGGACAGGTATCTTAAGTTATAACACTATTAATGTAATCTGAGAGGTATCTTAAGTTAATTTGTTTAATATAACATACACTGACTTCACATGAAACACCTGCGATCAGGACAGCTATTTTGTACTGCATATAAAAGGTATTGGACACGAAACCCCTGCTTATACGTACAGGTATCTGAATCAAACGGCTGTTTTCACAATCTGCGCATGATCCGTGACCTATGCAAATTCACAGATAGGCCACGCCCACCCGATGACGTAGTAGCGGTTACGCTGTACTGAAACCCCTGGAAAAAAGTGCCTGCCCTCCAGAGATAGCAATCTAGCAGGCAGAGGTCCAGCTGCTCTAAAGGACCGGCTTCTTCTGCTTCTTTTTGGTTTAATGGCGGGTGCCAAACCAGCTTTAGGTGCATTTCTGCCACATGCTGGGTTTGAGTGTGAGACTTCAATGAGTTAAAGAATAACTCTACATATTCTCTATTATATATATAGTTCTGTTTGTTTGATTTGGTTAAGTATTTTAAGGTCTCGATTTGACTTACTTTGTTCAAATGCTTCAATTTGTATCTTTGTTTATAAGTAATATATTTATTTTCTTTTGGAAATTTTGAGTTTGATTGCTTGGTCCCTTACACCTATCCTCTTCCATTCCCAGTGTTTGCAAAGCCACCTATTACACCTGTTCCACAATCCTCCCTGTCCACTTCAGCTCTGGCTTCATGAATGTCTAAGCCTGTGACGTACGGATCTGCTCCATGCATGTCTGTACATGATCTTACTCTGCAGACATCTCCACCTGAGACTACTCTGCAGATGTCTGCACCTGAGCGGACTCCATGCTTTTTCTCACCTGCACTGAGATGTCCATTGACTTCCTCCTTGTTCACCCCTGCATTGCCTATGTGCAATTCCTCAACTTTACAGTCTTCTCTCAATGCCTCCAAGGATCATAAAAAGACTACATGCCCACACCGTTCAGGGGTTATGCTAAAGAAGAACCTGAATGTGCATATTCAAAGGAAATACACTAATCACACAAAAGATGTAACAGTGCAATCACATTTGTCTAGTGTGTGTACCTTTCCAATGGATTGTCTGCTGTTCACAGGGGTGACATGTTTTTTTCTGTGCCAGTGCATGTTCAAAGAAAGATTTGGGGCAATAAAAACCAAGTGAAGTGTGAGTTACAATAGTCCTGGCAATACAAGCAGCTTGCTTACAGGTGTGGTCATCCTTTTGGTTTATGTGAACACCTTCTTGCATTAGACTACTGTTGTAATACAGTGTTTGAGTAGCAATTGGACTCTAGTGTTCTTAATAAGATGATTAAGCTAAAATTGTAGAATTTGGAGAAATCAAAAAAGTCTAAAAAGACGGAAAGTGGTGCAGACAGCACATGTCCCATTTTCTGTGTTATTCTTTACATGGACCTGTGGTACATCACTTAAGTCGACTGGGGAGAGTTATGATAACTATGATAACACTGCAATGCCAAATCACACTTGTCTCAAACAAATAAACAGTTATTCACATTAGAGCAATCATCTGAAGCAGATCACACCTCAGTTCAACAGCACCCGGAAGACCACATTGTGAAGTATATTTATTCAATGAAGTTAATTCCATCTTCTTCTTTAAAAGAGGGAGCTCATGGAAAGTCACTAGCTGACTGTCCTTCAAGATTGTGTCCTGTGGAGAGCTGCTGTATGATGTGTGCTTGTAATGAAGCCCTTTAAACGCTGATATTAACCATAAAAAAGGCAAAATTGTCGCAATGACTGGTTTCATTAATGGTAATTTAACACACATTACAATAATTATTTTATTTATAATTATTATAGAATATGCTACTTAATATGGTGGGCAAGATGGCGCCTGTGCATTTGGCATGCCGTCTGCTCCTGCTTCTGCTCATTCTGTATACATGGATGTCTGTTTGGTTTTTGAAATGTTTTGCAATATGACCGCCTTTCTCTCATGGAAATTCGTGCTTCAGTGATGGACAATGTTAAGCTTGATGCCGAGCGCGTTTTTAAACAGACATACACAAATTTGTCATGGATATCCCGGCGTGCATTCGGAGAAGAAAGCGGAGGAGAAAGCGCGGGCGTCGGGGAGGCTTTGTCATCAAAGTAAAAGCCCTCTTTCCCGGCCTCCGTCCCGGCCGTGAGTCGCTTTGCCATGGCTCTTCAGCCTCGAGACTGCTGGCTTTACGTCCCAGATGGCTTCAACCTGTTCTACCGCACTCTCCGTCACCTGTCTACTTGGATGGCCTTCCTCGGATCAGCCACTGCTATCGTCATGACGGCGTAACTCCCGCTAATCTACGCTCACTAAGCAAATCATCTCTTTCCCCGGAAGGGCTTCCCCCGCCGAAAATAAATGCTCGGTCTTTGGTAAATAAGACTTTTCTGCTAAATGACTTCTTCACCATGCACAGTTTGGATTTTATGTTCATCACTGAATCATGGACTAAGGTTGGTGATTTAACTCCTTCATCAGAACTGGTTCCTGATGACTGTACCGAGGGGGGTGGTTTAGTGACTATTGTAAAGGACTCTTTTTTTAGACCGTTGCCGGTCTGTTTCAGTAGATACATACACCAGCTTTGAAGTAGAACTTTTGCATCTTGACTGGAACGGTCCTATACTATTAGCGGTATTTTATAGTCCTCAGCTTCAGACTTTATACAGCAATTCACAGAATTCATTGGCAATATTGCAATGAAATATGATCACTTTTTATTAATGGGTGATTGTATCATTCATGTCTGCTGTCAGGCAAACCCTTTATCTAAGGAGTTTCTTACGCTTATTGACTCTTTTAGTCTGGCTCAATGGATAACAGATCCGACCCATATTTTAGGCAATACCCTAGACCTCGTTCTTTCTCACGGTCTTGCTGTCTCTGATATAGAGTTTTCTGACTGTACGCTTTCTGATCATAAGGCGATTTTATTTTCCATGTCTCTTCCTACTCTCCTTTTATCTACTAATGTTAATGTAACACTGTCTCGTTACTACTCTCCTACATTTGGGGCCAATTTTAATCAGTGTTTTTTGGAAACATGCTCTCAACATTCTTTGGATCTACCACTGTTTGACCTGGATGCTGACAAACATCTCAGTCTCCTAAACTCGGCCTGGCTGAGTGTTTTAGATGTTACTGCCCCTTTGAAGCCTCATATCAAAAAACGCAAATCCGCTTTATGGCACTACTCAAACACTCGTCTGCTCCGCCAAGCCTGTAGAAAGGCTGAGCGAAGTGGAAAAAGGATAAATTACAAATTTCTTATGAAATGCTAAAAGACAGTCTCTCAGCTTGTCAGTCAGCTGCAAAATCTGCCAAGGCTTCTTACTTTTCTGATATCATTGTTGAAAATCACTCTACACCTAAAGTTCTGTTCTCAGTTATACACTGTTGGGATAAATTGCAGATCGTCTGTGTGTTTCCTCAGTAAGCTGGAGCTCCAGGAAGGCAACAACAACTGAGAGATGTGAATCCAACAGTTTATTGCTCTCTTCTAAAGAAGTCTGGGGTATTCCCAGCTTTTATACATCATACTCAGGGTTACATGGGCTATGAATACGTGCAAATATTCAGCTCAGTTAGGCAGAACAATTTTATCCAGTGCTCAAGAATGTCAAGGCGCAACGTCAAGGCGCCTAGTACAGGGACAACTTACAATAAGATAAGACACAGTTACAAAACAGAATATTTGGAGAGTGACTACATGGATATTTCTTTCAATCCCCTCTTCCAGGCTCAGTTTCTTACAAGAGCCTGGATCATACCATATTCTCATAAACTCTATTTGTTAAATGGTTACCCTCAGTTCCATTCATAGCTAAATGTTCATAACCCTTTACCTAAGGCATTAACCATCCTATACATTCGTTCCATAAAACATCTCAGAAGACATGGACCAAAAATACATACACATAAGAAAATAATAAGTACCGGTACTACCATTGAGACATATGGAGCCAATGATCCAAACAGGCTTTCTAAAAATCCCCATCCCCAATTAAAATTTCTTTCCTTCATCTCATCCTCATACACCTGTGATGATATCCTTTTCATCGCCTTTACAGCTTGTCCTACTCGTCCAAGATCCTCATCATCCGCGGGAACGTAAGTGCAGCATTGGCTCTCTCCGACCAGGGAGCAGACCCCGCCCCTTTCCGCTAAGAGCATGTCCAGAGCCAGTCTGTTTTGCATAGTCATTAGTCTCAGAGCTCTCATCTCCTCTCTTAGTCCAGAAATGGCATCCGTGGTACTGTTTATAAAAGAGGCCAGTCTATAATGCATGATCTCTTGCTGTTTTAAGGCATCTGCTACGCCAAAACTGGGAATCATAGCCTCCCAGAATCTAGTCCAGTGTGATCTCATACGGTGTTCGTCGGGTACGTCGTCCTGGGGAACTGACCTCCGTTCCCTTCCGAATTGTCTGGCAAGATGCATGACAGTGACCATGTGTTGTAATTGGATCACAGTACAAAGACCAGTCCAATTGGTGGGGTAAGTGTTGAAGATGGTTTCTCCCCCACAATACCAGTACCAGTCATCGGCCAGGACCGCATCCTGTCTCGGCCAAGTGGGGACACAAGTTACATTGCTGCGTTGACAGTATGTGTTGTTCAGGTTGTAACATGCCGTGACAGCTGTCTCATTTGTGATATTAGCACATTTAAGTTTGTTCAGTTCACAGGTGCCTGGGATGTAACGTGGACAAACACTTAGTAGAGAACTATATTTTTTATTCTTTCGCCATGGTAAATATACCCCTGAAAATCGATCCCTTCCGCCAATTACTATATTACAATCTTTAGCTCTTAAGGTGGATACATTACCTCCATTTGTCCCATTAAAGCAAAAAGAAAAAGTGAACCCCTGGGGTTTCGTCAACAAAATATTCAAACCCATAGTTCTAGGTGTAGGTATTACAACAGAATGATTCTTTCTGCTAGTTGATTTGCAAAGAGGCTCCCATGTTTTCTTGTTAGAAACACATGTGGGGCGCCACTCATAAATATCTCCCAAAGCATTTGTACAAAAAGCAAGTTTAGTACATGTAAAAGGCAAAGGTTTCAAGGATATAGTCACAGCAGAGGAGAACACTTCTTGGCAGACAACACATGACTCATTGGTTGTCTGTCGTGCAGTCCAGTTAGCATACTGCCAGAATAAGTTGTGTACTTCAGTGTGGGCCTGTGTCAGTCCCAGTAGGGTTATCAGTAGAAGTAGTCTGCAAAACAAAAACGATTAATATCATATCATAGACATTTACTTCAATGGTTTCACTCTGGTGCCATGGATCCACTGTGGAAAAAGATCAGTTAATACAGCAGTGCGTGTAACAGCCAGAACCTCAGCTGGCCCTTCGTATTTGGGGTCAGTTAAATCTTTCTGGGGTTTTATATCTTTTATTAGCACCTTGTCCCCTATCTGGAAAGGGTGTGCTGCCTCAAGTGGAATTTCAGGGTGTTTCTTTGTTACCCTTTCCCAATACTGATTAAGTTTCTGAATTAGGGCCGCTGAGAATTCTGATATGTGGTTAGAAAGCTCAATACCCACTCCCATAATTCCCCCTTGCCATGGGATAGGGAAAGGTCTTCCCATGACCACCTCATATGGTGATAAAGAATCAAAATTTGCTTGTGGTGTCATTCTCAAATCTGCTAGTACTATTGGTAAAATTTTTACCCAATCTTTATGACCGTGTTGTCTTAAGGCCTTCTTTATCTTTCCTTTCAAGGTTCTGTTAGTTCGCTCCACAAATCCAGATGATTGTGGATGATAGGGTATGTGGAAACGCCAATTTATATTTAATTCAGTTGCCAATTGTTGCGTTACCTTTGATGTAAAAGGTGTTCCTTTATCTGAATCGATACTTTGTGGGATCCCATATCTAGGTATAATTTCAGAGATCAATTTCTGTGTTACCACCTTTGCATTTTCCCTTGAGCAAGGAAAAGCTTCTACCCATTTTGAAAATTTATCCACGCAAACCAGTAGATACTTAAACGGTCCCCTCTTGGGCATATGCGTAAAATCTACTTGCCATTCAGAAAAAGGTGTGATCGGTCTTGGTAAATGTTGGTGCTGTGCCACAGGCTTTGATACATTATATTGAGCGCATATAAGGCATTTGTCAAGTATGTTATTAATGGTGGTTTCTAATTTTGGGACACAAAACAAAGATCGCATTGTTTCATGTACCCCTCTTCGTCCACGATGAGTGACACCATGAAATTCGTGGACGAGGAATGACAGTGCCACATGTGGGAGACATAGGCGACCAGTGTTGTCGTGCCATAGACCCATCTTTTCATCAAACGTGGAAGAAAAGGCGTCCCAGAAGGACTTATCCTCGTCAGTGGCTGATGCTTGTAACATAGCCAAATCAATGTCAGGGAGCATCCCCGAAGCAGAGGTTGTAGACAACAAGGAAACGTGCATAGAGTCCTCAGGCAAAGGCTGTTGTGCTGCTAATTTAGCATGTCGGTCAGCCAAAGCATTTCCTTTGGCTTCATCAGTGTGTTCCTTCGAATGGCCCTGAGTTTTAACAATGGCCAGTTGCGAGGGAAGATGGCAGGCCGTTATTAAATCAGTTATGAGGGTATGATGGGACACTGGTCTACCGTCAGCGGCAATAAATCCCCTAGATTGCCAGATGGCGCCAAAATCATGTGCCACACCAAAGGCATATCTAGAGTCTGTGTAGATTGTAACTGGTTTGTCAGCATATAATATGCAGGCTCGAGTAAGGGCATACAGTTCAGCCGCTTGTGCGGACTTAAAAGGTAGAGGGCGGGCTTCTATAACTTGATCAGGCAGTGCACACACAGCATAACCACAGAGGTAGACGCCATCTTGTGGCTTTGAACAAGAGCCATCTACAAAAATGACTTCTCCATGTTGTAGTGGACTTTCAGCCAAATCAGATCTTATGGAGCAGACAGCATTGATTTCCTCCAAACAGTCATGTTGTTCAACCAACAGTTCATCATCAAATGGTGATAACATGTGATGGAGGGCAGCGGCAATATGACTATGGCCAGTCAGGCTTTTCACAGTCAGATTGGCAGTAGAAGTCAAAACGTGTTCATAACCAGCCCTTCTCTGGGCCGATAAATGCTGTGTATTGAGGTTATTCAATACATGCGTGACCTGATGTGGTGAATGCAAAATCAGAGGATGCGAGAGAACAATTTTCTCTGCATCCTGTACCATGACTGCACAGGCAGCAATAGCTTGTAAGCATCTGGGGAGGCCCCGAGCCACTATATCTAAAGTCTTTGACAGGTAGGCGACAGGTCTCATGCCACCCCCGTGTTGCTGGGCCAACACTCCTGCAATGGTTCTGTCGTCATTATGGACATACAAATGGAAAGGAAGGTCATAATTTGGTAAGCCTAAAGCTGGGACAGAACAAATAGCCTTCTTTAGAGCATGAAAAGCTGCCCGAGCCTCATCTGTCCAAATGACGGGCGAGGTTAGTGGTTCTTTGTGCTCTACACATGAGCGGAGAATGTGATCATAATGCGAACAATCAGGGATCCATTGCCTACAATAATTGACCAAACCCAGAAATGACAGTAGTTGCTGTCTTGTTTTGGGGATAGGGTGTGTGGCAATAGATGTAATACGGTCTGTTGTCAATGATCTCTGGCCTTTTGACAAATGATGACCTAAATATATTACCTTGTCTTGGCAAAATTGTAGCTTCTCTTTGGAAACTCGAAACCCACAGTGTGCCAGATGATTTAGCAGAAGCATGGTTGCATGCTTGCACGTATCATAGTTTTGTGCTGTGACTAAGAGGTCATCAGCATATTGGTGGACAGCAGCCCCTTCAGGCATATTTAATGATTGTAAACAATCATGTACTACTGCAGAAAAGTAGGCTGGACTGTCGACATACCCCTGGGGTAACCTGGTCCAGGTGTATTGGATTCCTCTGTGGGTGAAAGCAAAAAGAGGTTGGGTCTGCTCTTCTACAGGAATGCTGAAAAAGGCAGAAAAGAGGTCAACAACAGAAAAAGTATCATGTGTACAATTGATACTAGACATGATGGTTGGTACATCGGGCACAACAGGCGTTATTGGTATTACGGCCTCATTGATTTTTCGTAAATCTTGTGTGAACCGCCAAGAACCATTTGGTTTCGGAACGGGGTTAACAGGGGTATTGTAAGGGCTTTGACAGGGTCTGAGGACCCCTTGTTTCAAAAAGGAGGCGATTATTGAATCAATGGCCAAAGCCTTTTCCTCACCTAGTGGATACTGTTTTATGCTGACGGGGACATTATGTTTTAAAGTGGCTTCGTATGGAGGACATACCACCAGACCAGTGTCATCCTTATGGGTTGCCCATAGATGAGGAGGTAAACTAGAAAGTGCTTCTTGGTCTGCAACAGTTAAGTTGTCATGCAGAAAGAAGGGCAGGCCATTGAGTGGGCCCAGACAGGGCTCAGCACTATCTGTTGTGTGTACCACCAGCTGGTCATGTTTAAAGGTCATAGTGACACCTAATGCGGACATAAGGTCACGTCCCATTAAGTTATATGAACACGAAGGCATAAATGCAAACTGTACCATAGTCCTTGTGTTTCCAACCTTTACAAGCAGGGGAGGGGTCAGAGAAGTTTTAAAAGGGACCCCATCTATTCCCACAGAATCTACAGTTGAAGCACAAATAGGACCCTCATACTGTCCCCCAAACGACGAACGAGTTGCCCCAGAGTCCAAAAGAAATGTATACATTTTGCCCTGCACCTCAACCGGAAGGGTGGCTGGTTCTTGGCCCTTCACAGAGATAATAGAAGTAGAGAGCATTGTTGCGTTTGGGGGTTCAGGACTCTGTGGGGACCCCTATTGTGGACCCTGTGTCCCTTGATTGGGCACCTGGGTTGGGGAAAAATTACACTGTTGGTAAGGGGAGGCTCCTTTCTGCTTATCAGATTGCTTCTTTCTACATTCTCGGGCCCAATGACCCTGTTTTCCACAGTAATGACACTTTCCCTCCCTTCGGGGTTGTGCCCCCCCATTAGGTACCGGCCTAGAGCCTTGGAACCCACCCTGCTGCGCACCTCCCATTTGTAGGAGGGCGACATTCAAAGTTTGATCGAACAGACCATCGCCAGTCATCGTTCGAAGCCTTTGCTTGAGCTGTTCTGGAGTCATTTGAGATCGATCAGATAATTGAAATTTAAGTATCTTCTGAACATCTGGAGTACAGTAACTAATAAAAGTGGAAATAAACAGTGGTTGTGGCTGCCTTTCAGGGAGATCAAATCCTCCCAGATGTATCCAAGCATTGGAAAAACGCTGGAGGAAGGCAGAAACTGTCTCTTTCTTTTCCTGCTTACAGCTGGTCACGTGTGACAAATCTCTATGAGCACAACGAGTGTCCACAAGGTAAGCAGTAAGCTGTCGCTTCAGGATATCTATAGCACCCTGTTCATCCCGCCAGTAAAAGTACGGTACATCTTTTGTGTATTCTTGTTCCTCATAATCCCCTTCTTTAATTTTTACTCTACGTATCATTTGCTGGGGTTGTAGTTTAACCTCATCATTTTTAGAGCACAAGCAAGGAACAGCATCAATGAGGGCTGTCTCATCATATTGAGACCCCATTTTGTTCATCAATATAAATTTATAATCAGCTCCTGTAAGCTGTGCATTTCTAGAGACACGTATCATAGTTTCTACAAATTCTACTGGCCTGCTCATATCAGGAAGCAGTGAAATGACATCCTTGAGCTGTGTTGCGGAGGGAGGGGTTACTTCGGCATGTCCCCCTTTCTTTGAGACCCATAGGAAAGCCTGATTATCCCCTTGGTCTGGTTTCTCTGTGCGAAGCCCCTCTAATTCTTGTACAGGATACAGAGGCATCCTCTGATGTGCCTTTCCTTGCCCCTCATCAGGAATGGGGGAGGAGAGGGTAGGAGTAGGAACAGTAACTGTAACTGAGGGAACAGTAACAACAGGGGCTGGAGGCACTTTGGGTGTCTCCTTTCTTTTTACCTCAATCTTTGATGCTGATCCTTTAAGAGGCTTCGGAATTAATTTCTTTACCTCTTTTGGTAGGTTAATATTTTGTTTATCATTCCACACACTCATCATCTTCATCCAGATTTCATAACCCTTTTTCATATAATCATGGTCCCATTCGGGATCTCCTTCACTTTCATAAATTAATTTGTGAGCCCGTTTTAGCACATGGGGGTCAAATGACCCATCTCTAGGGTAGGGACGCATCGCTTGTGCCTCAGTCCACCCTGCTAGATTATCTAACCATGGATTAGTGTAATATCCCCACCCACATCGATACATCCAATCTTTAGGGCCTTCCCCTATCTCAGGCTTGGGGTATGAACCACCCATGTTAGTAAATACTTACTAGAAAACACACAGAATGATCGTTTTACTTTTGTATAGCGCGCTCTTCTTGGCTTTTCAGGGAAAATCCCAGCCAAGGATTACTCAGTTCAGTAATGAAGCTTATCAGGCAGTCAAACCAAATTCATGTCTTGCCAGCTTCCTGAACACTCAGTTCAGTGATGAAACTAATCAGGTAGTCAAAACCAAATTCATGTCTTACCTGATCAGCTTCATCACGTCGGGGGTCACCAAGTTGTTGGGATAAATTGCAGATCGTCTGTGTGTTTCCTCAGTAAGCTGGAGCTCCAGGAAGGCAACAACAACTGAGAGATGTGAATCCAACAGTTTATTGCTCTCTTCTAAAGAAGTCTGGGGTATTCCCAGCTTTTATACATCATACTCAGGGTTACATGGGCTATGAATACGTGCAAATATTCAGCTCAGTTAGGCAGAACAATTTTATCCAGTGCTCAAGAATGTCAAGGCGCAACGTCAAGGCGCCTAGTACAGGGACAACTTACAATAAGATAAGACACAGTTACAAAACAGAATATTTGGAGAGTGACTACATGGATATTTCTTTCATACACTCTGTTGTAAATCCAGCTGTTCAATCAATGCCGATTGCTTCAAATGCTCTATGTGAAAGCTTTTTGAGATACTCCACTGAAAACTGAAAAAATATCCATTTTAAGGACAAAACTCGTTGATCCTCCGTTGATCCTCCTCCTCCCACTTTGCCTCTGGTCTATTGGGATGCTTTTGATCCCATTTCTCTACAATCACTGAAAAATGGAATTGCTAATACTAAACTTTCCTTCTGTCCCAATGATATCATCCATCCTAAATTTATAAAACTCATCATTGAAATTGGGCTGTCGGCCCAGGCTTGGCTTCCTTTTTTCCAGTAAGTGCCTCTCTACTGGCTTTTTTCCCAATGAACTTAAAATGTCCACTGTCACTCCACTTCTCAAAAAGCCTTCACTGGATCCCTCTATTCTGAACAATTTTCACCCCATCTCTGTCTATTTAATGATTTCCTGCTAGCCACTGACTCTGGTGATTCTGTGGTCCTGGTTCTCTTAGATCTGTCAGCAGCATTTGATACTGTAGACCACTTTATTCTTCTGTCTAGATTAGAGTCAGTTGTGGGCTTGAAAGGCACAGTGCTTAAGTGGTTTAAGTCTTTTCTTTCTGAAAGAAAGTTTTCAGTTAAATTAGGTAACTTCTCATCCTTATTTGCTGATCTCACTTGTGGTCTCCCTCAAGGCTCAGTCTTAGCTCCCTCACTTTTTTCATTGTATATGCTTCCGCTAGGGGCCATTTTAAGAAGTCATGGGGTGTCTTTCCATTTTTATGCTGACGACACTCAAATTTACTTACCTATTAAGAGGAACGACCCTCTCGCACTTAGTACTTTACTAAGGCGCTTTGACGAGATCAAAATATGGGTGTCCCACAATTTTTTATCATTAAATAAGAATAAAACAGAGGTCATTGTCTTCAGTCCTACTGAAAACATTCAGGCCTCTTTCCTAGACTTGGGCTGCTTTTCTGCCTTCAGATCGCCCCGTGTCCGCAATCTGGGTGTCATCTTTGATGAGTCATTGAAACTTGACAAACAGATCAGTTCGGTTATTGGCTCCAGATTTTATCAACTACGTCTGCTGTCTAAAGTTAAACACTTCTTAAATCCCACCACACTAGATATGGCTGTCCACGCTTTTATCACATCACGATTAGACTACTGCAATGCACTTTACTGTGGAATGTCAAAATCCCAGGTTTCTCGCCTTCAGCTGGTCCAAAACGCTGCTGCTAGATTTATATGTAATTGCAGAATTACATATGAAAAGTATGTATGACCACATTACCCCTCTTCTAAGAGGCCTTCATTGGCTGCCTGTGAAATTCAGAATTGATTTTAAAGTGCTTTTACTGGTTTATAAATCCCTCCATAATCTAGCCCCATCCTATCTCGCAGAGCTGCTTCATCCCTACACTCCTGTGAGATCTCTTAGGTCGAGTGAGCAGAATCTTCTGTCAGTTCCACAATCTAGGCTAAAACGTAGAGGGGACAGAGCTTTCTCTGTGGCAGGTCCTTGGTTGTGGAACACCTTGCCCCTTGAGATCAGAATGGCTCCATCATTATCCACTTTTAAATCACATCTTAAAACATACCTTTTTATGTTTTATGTTTTTTTTTTTGGCTTTTTAAGATTATTTTAATAGTTCATTCTACCGCAAATTTTTTATATCTTTACAGACATTTCGCTTGCTTTATTTCTATGTTTTTATATTCTGTCTTATTATTTTTTTATCTTGTCTTATGTACAGCACTTTGGTTAGTCTTGTGACTGCTTTTAAATGTGCTTTATAAATAAATGAACTTGAACTTAATGTTTAAAGAGATTAGCTTGCCTGAAAATAAAACTTTTTCTTTTTTTTTTTTTTTCTTTTATCAGTTTCAACTTGCACTCGAAGTGCTCAGGATGACATGATGGGCTCCACAATCTTAGTCTTGAACTTTGTCTTTACCTTAGACATCGTTTACAGATTTAAGCGAATCATTGTGTCAATAACACATTCAAAAATTAATATGGTTTTAACAAGCCAAAAAAAAAAAAAAACCCTCAAAACTCTTCCATTCCACTTTATCTGTTCCTGAGTCACTTGTGTGTCTCTAGGACCATTGATACTTTGGGGAGCTTTCGGGGCAAGGTATACTAAAAAATTTGCGATATTACAACTACAAATGAGACCAACATACATAGTTAAAAACCTAAGGAGTACGTTTGTTAAAGCAAAAAAAGAGGCCATGGCAAAGGTGGAGACCCATGTGGTTTTAATGTTACAGAATATATTTTTTTACCATTCATAAGTTTTACACTGATGTATAATTTTAAAATTAAAACAATGTAACAGCTACAAACTAAAATTAAGTAACAAATTATGTCTTTGATAACTGGAAAGGAATATTTAAACCTATTGGTCTACATTAAACTCATGTCCAATTTCTAGGCTTTATTGGTGATAATGGATAGGATTGTTGGACCATTATTCTATTTTAAGCTTAGTAGAGGACAGAAACTTGCCATACGGTAATGTGTGAATTGTTGAGTGGGTAAAATAAATAAAAAAATCTTGCCATAATAAAAAAATAATTGTAGAGCAACCCGTTTTCTCTTGTCATTGATATTTACCTTTAATAAGTAGAACTGTCTGAGATATAAACAAACAGTGATGCATCAAAATTTGATTAAAAAAAAACTTAAATAGTTATAAAACTTTAAAATCAAACATTCATACATTCATTTTCTTTTCAGCCTAGTTCTTTTATTATTCAGGGGTCTCCACAGCAGAATAAACCACCAACTTATCCAGCACATATTTTCGCAGTGGATGCCCTTTCTGTGTCCACGCAGAAACGCTAACTGACCCAGCCAAGGCTAGAACCAGTGACCTTCCTGCTGTTACTGTGCCACCCCGATGCCCAACTTGGTAATAATTATAATAAGTTATGAAAATAATAAAAAATAATTAGTTTTAAAATCTTGAGCAATATTAATGATATGACATTGTTCCCAAAATGTCCTACTTCTGTTTTTTCTGTCACGTTCAAAAAATAAGAGTCAAAGAGGATCCAAGTGCAAGTGATTAAAGTTTATTTGACCAAGTCAAAATAAACAAACAAAGAAAGTGACAGGCTAGGAGGACGACGAACACAGGGCAGAAACAGACAGGAAAACAGGGTCCAGAAAATTCTCCTCAGGGGCCTGAGCACAGATAACACACATAAGAACAGATGTAACGAACTGACAAAGAAACATAGAAACGTCGCCCTGATATAGGGCTAATAATGAGCCGCAGCTGGTGTGTAATCAGCCCCGCTGAATGTCGTCATGTCACGTGAGCATAACTAATACCCCTCTCCTAAGAGCACCTCCTGGTGCTCCCAGAAGAGCTTACCTGGCGATTGTAATCATCAATAAGAGAGTGATCCAGTATGTCCTTTGCAGGAACCCAACTCCTCTCCTCCGCACCATAACCGGTGTGGGCAGGTTAATTGCCGTATGAAAAACGGGCTTTAATTTGGAAACATGAAACACGGGATGTATTCTCCTGTACGCTGGAGGAAGTTTAAGGCGGACTGCCACCGGACTAATGATCTTGATGACAGGTAATGGGCCAATGAATTTAGGTGCAAGTTTATTACATACGGAACGCAAGGGAATATTCTTAGTTGAAAGCCACACTTTTTGACCGACGATGTAAACGGGAGGCTTCAACCGGTGGCGATCGGCTTTAGCCTTAGTGCGCGCACCCACTTGGAGGAGGGTCTGTCTGGCCCTGCTCCAAGTGCGTCGACACCTCTGGACAAAGGCGTGGGCGGAGGGGACCGCGATTTCGGATTCCAGACTGGGAAAAGCTGGTGGCTGGTAACCTAGACTACACTGAAATGGAGAGAGGCCCGTAGCCGACACTGGTAATGAATTGTGTGCGTACTCCACCCATGGGAGCTGCTGACTCCAAGAGGAGGGATTTTGGGAAACCAAACAACGTAACATGCGCTCGAGATCTTGGTTGGCCCTCTCTGTTTGTCCGTTACTCTGAGGATGAAACCCAGAAGAAAGACTTACAGTCGCTCCCAATAAATGACAAAATTCTCTCCAAAATTTAGAGACAAACTGGGGCCCCCTGTTAGAAACCACGTCCGTCGGGAGGCCATGAATGCGAAAGACGTGATTAATGACAGCATCCGCTGTCTCTCTGGCTGAGGGTAATTTGGGCAGAGGAATGAAATGTGTAGCCTTCGAGAACCGGTCCACTACGGTCAAAACAGCCGTATTGACACTGGATGGCGGGAGACCAGTGACAAAATCTAGCGAAATGTGCGACCAGGGTCTCGAAGGCTCTGACAGCGGCTGAAGGAGTCCAGCAGGAGGGCGATTAGAAGTCTTAGAAACAGCACAAACAGAACAGGCCAAAACAACAGGCCAAACAGCGTACAGGAGAATACATCCCGTGTATCATGTCTCCAAATTAAAGCCCGTTTTTCATTCGGCAATTAACCCGCCCACACCGGTTCCCCCCCCGCCGCATCTTGTAGATGGGGAGACCGTTTATTCGGTTAAGCGTATTCTGGACTCGAGACGGAGGGGGCGAGGATTTCAGTACTTGGTGGACTGGGAAGGTTATGGTGCGGAGGAGAGGAGTTGGGTTCCTGCAAAGGACATACTGGATCACTCTCTTATTGATGATTACAATCGCCAGGTAAGCTCTTCTGGGAGCACCAGGAGGTGCTCTTAGGAGAGGGGTAAGGTCACGGTTGCAGGTTTGTGCGCTTTTCCGGAGTGTATGTTTGATCATGTGGGTTTGTTTTGTTTTGGTTGTCCATGTGTATTAGTTATGCTCACGTGACATGACGACATTCAGCGGGGCTTATTACACACCAGCTGCGGCTCATTATTAGCCCTATATCAGGGCGACGTTTCTATGTTTCTTTGTCAGTTCGTTACATCTGTTCTTATGTGTGTTATCTGTGCTCAGGCCCCTGAGGAGAATTTTCTGGACCCTGTTTTCCTGTCTGTTCCTGCCCTGTGTTCGTCGTCCTCCTAGGCTGTCACTTTGTTTGTTTGTTTATTTTGACTTGGTCAAATAAACTTTAATCACTTGCACTTGGATCCTCTTTGACTCTTATTTTGTGAACCTGACAGAATAAACAGAAGTAGGACATTTTGGGAACAATGTCATATCATTATTATTGCTCAAGATTTTAAAACTAATTATTTTTTATTATTTTTATAACTTATTATAATTATTACAAAGTTGGTCATCGGGGTGACACAGTAACAGCAGGAAGGTCACTGGTTCTAGCCTTGGCTGGGTCAGTTAGCGTTTCTGCGTGGACACAGAAAGGGAATCCACTGCGAAAATATGTGCTGGATAAGTTGGTGGTTTATTCTGCTGTGGAGACCCCTGAATAATAAAAGAACTAGGCTGAAAAGAAAATGAATGAATGAATGTTTGATTTTAAAGTTTTATAACTATTTAAGTTTTTTTTTAATCAAACTTTGATGCATCACTGTTTGTTTATATCTCAGACAGTTTGAACAGGCCAAAACAAACTCGCAAACTCGCGTTTGGTGCCATAGCTGGCCACCAAAATCGCTGTTTAACCAAAAATAAGGTACGACTCACCCCCGGATGATAAGCCACCTTGGAGGAATGTCCCCACCGAATGACGTCAGACCGAATCTCCTCCGGCACAAACAAACGACTGGGTGGGCATCCGGCCGGGGGCGTTACCCCATCCAGGGCTGTGCGGACCCTGCTCTCGATCTCCCATGTCACAGCAGAAATACAAATGCTCTGGGGAACGATGGGCTCAGGAGACGGATTGTGCTCGGAAGAATCAAAAAGACGGGATAACGCGTCGGGTTTGGTGTTTTTGGGACCTGGCCAATAAGAAATGGTAAAGTCAAAACGTCCGAAGAATAATGCCCACGAGCCTGCCTGGAGTTAAGTCGTTTGGCGGACCTGATGTATTTGAGGTTCTTATGATCGGTCCAAACGATAAAGGGAACCCCCGAACCCTCCAACCAGTGACACCATTCCTCCAATGCGAGTTTGACAGCCAACAACTCCCGATTACCAATGTCGTAATTACGTTCTGCGGGAGATAATCGATGTGAGAAATACGCGCACGGATGAATTCTGTCATCCGAGGCGGCGCGCTGGGACAGGATAGCGCCCACCCCCACCTCTGACGTGTCAACCTCCACCACGAACTGCCGGGCTGGATCAGGTGTCACCAGAATGGGGGCTGAAACAAAACGGCCTTTCAGTTTAGTGAATGCAGCCTGTGCTACACTCGACCACCTGAAGGGAGTCTTGGCGGAGGTTTAGGACGTCAGAGGGGCGGCGAGCTGGCTGAAATTGCGAATAAAACGGCGGTAAAAATTAGCAAAGCCCAGAAATCTCTGCAGGGCCTTACGAGACTCCGGAATTGGCCAATTTACCACAGCCTGAACCTTCTCTGGATCCATGCGCACCCCCTCGACTGACACAATGTGTCCTAGAAAGGGAACAGACTGTGCATGGAACACAAATTTCTCCGCCTTGACAAAAAGCCCATTCTCTAGCAGCCGCTGAAGCACTCGCCTGACGTGCTGCACATGTTCCTGAAGAGAACGAGAAAAAATCAGAATGTCATCCAGGTAGACATAAATAAACTTATCTATCATGTCTCGCAACACGTCATTTACGAGTGCTTGGAAAACCACAGGAGCATTAGAAAGCCCGAACGGAAGAACACAATATTCAAAATGCCCCCTGGGGGTCAAAAACGCAGTCTTCCACTCATGGCACTGCTTCATGCGAACCAAATGATATGCGTTGCGGAGATCTAATTTCGTGCAAAACGAAGCCCCCTGCAGACGCACGAACGCTGAAGACATCAACGGCAAAGGATACGTATTCTTCAACCTGATGCTGTTCAGCCCTTGATAGTCTATGCAGGGTCTAAGAGACCCATCCTTCTTTTTCACGAAATAGAACCCCGCCCCCGCCGGTGAAGAAGAGGGCCGTATGATCTTGGCCGCTAGAGAATCAGAAATATATTTCTCCATGGCCTCCCTCTCAGGAATAGAAAGAGAGTATAACTTGCCTTTAGGCGGAGACGTACCTGGCAATAAGTCTATTGCACAGTCATAGGGACGGTGAGGAGGCAGAGAAGCAGCTCGAGACTTACTGAACACTCTCTTCAGGTCGAGGTACTCACTGGGCACGTTTGACAGGTCCATGCGCTCCTCCTGAAACACAGAACAAGAAACAGCAGAATGAGCAGACGAAAGACAAGACTCATGACATTTCTCACTCCACGAGAATATAGAATTAAGACCCCAATTAATGTGGGGTTTATGCAGAATCAACCAAGGATGACCTAAAACCACAGGTGAGTTGGAACAGTCTGTTAAAAAAAAATAAATGTGTTCAACATGATTTCCAGACGTGATCAGTTTTATGGGTTTGGTGGAGTGAGTGATAGTGGGAAGGGAAAGTCCACTGAGTGCGCGTACTGCAATGGGTTGTGATAGTGCTATAACCGGAAGTTTGAAACTGAAAGCGAAACTAGAGTCAATGAAGTTTCCTTCCACCCCGGAATCGACGAGCGCCTGTGTGTTATGAGTTCCGGAACCCCATGATAAAGAGACGGGCAGTAAAGTAGCAGACGTAGAGGATTTGTCCATATTAATTTCACCCATCAGTAACCTCTTACCTACTGATGGGTGTTGTCTTTTACAGGACAGGAAGCCACCCGATGCCCCGCCCCACCACAGTAGAGGCAGAGTCCCTCCGATCTCCGTCGGCGCTTCTCCTGCACGGACAAGCATGATCTACCCACCTGCATGGGTTCCGGGTCAACGTTTACCACTTCCGGTGTCGCAGCCACGGCCAGAAAGTCAGGGACGAGCTCCGAAAACCCGCCTTGCTGCAGGCGACTCTCTTGACGGCGCAGTCTAGTGTCAACCCGGATGGCCAAGTCAGCTAGCCCGTCAAGAGTTTTAGGAAGATCTAACGAATAGATCTCATCCTGAAGCCGGTCAGATAATCCGTGCAGAAACATGTCCCATTGCGCCTCCGCGTTCCAGCCGCATTCAGCGGCTAAGGTCCGGAACTCGATTGAGTACTCCGCCACGCTCCGATTCCCTTGGCGGAGTTCAGCGAGAACTCGGGCAGCCTCTCTCCCGGAAGCGGCTCGATCAAAGACCTTCTTTAACTCTTTGGAGAACAGGTCGAAGGTAGCACATCATGGTAGCTTTTGTTCCCATGCTGTTGTTCCCCATTGGGCTGCCTTGCCTGAAAGAAGCGTGATGACAAACGCTACCTTGGATTTTTCGGTGGCAAACAATGATGGCTGCAGCGTAATATAAAGGGAACACTTGGACAAAAAGGATCGACAAAAGAGGGGCTCCCCAGAGTAGCAGGTCGGGGGTGGAAGGCGCGGTTCAACAGAGCGACCAACAACCACAGGCGCTGGTGGTGTCACCTCCGGAGTCGGTGCAGTGTCAGCCTGTGCAGCTCCAGTGATCAACTGTTGGACTTGGGAAGTAAGCAGCGACATTTGGCCGACCAGAGCCTGGATCGCCTGTGACATGGTGGCCAAAGCCTCATCCTGACGGTCTATCCTGGCGTTGCTGTGCGAGACGAACTCGGAGATCTGGGATGCACTCGCTGGATCCATAATAAGGTCAGTTCGTTCTGTCACGTTCAAAAAATAAGAGTCAAAGAGGATCCAAGTGCAAGTGAATAAAGTTTATTTGACCAAGTCAAAATAGACAAACAAAGAAAGTAACAGGCTAGGAGGAAGACGAACACAGGGCAGGAACAGACAGGAAAACAGGGTCCAGAAAATTCTCCTCAAGGGCCTGAGCACAGATAACACACATGAGAACAGATGTAACGAACTGACAAAGAAACATAGAAACGTCGCCCTGATATAGGGCTAATAATGATCCTCAGCTGGTGTGTAATCAGCCCCGCTGAATGTTGTCATGTCACGTGAGCATAACAAATACACATGGACAACCAAAACAAAACAAACCCACGTGATCAAACATACACTCCGGAAAAGCGCACAAACTTGCAACCGTGACATATTCATCTGACTTTACAGTGGGTTTCTTTCGACTGCCCCCTGTCATTTTAAAGAATATCACAACGGCAAACGCATCAAGTATAAAAGCTTTGTCTGTTTCGTTAGGTGCGCCCACAGTCAGTGTTGTGTGATGTGGTGCCAGAGGAAAGTATAAATCAGTCTAAAGAGGTTTGTTTATTTTTTCCTGTAGTTCAATGGTGCATCTATCCTGTCTTTAGTACTGTTCAATTTAAATAATTTCATTTTATCACAAATTTTGTGATTTTCCATTTTCTCTAGCGTGTTTTTGATATTTGGATATAGGTCTTAAATTTAATACTTAATAGTCTTAAAAAGGCCCTAAAAAGTCTTAAATTTGACATTATGATA